>NC_064644.1:312534558-312837588 GCF_023864345.2 Schistocerca serialis cubense | reverse complement strand
TATGCTACTGCGGTGGTTGTGGACTGTGCACCCCATTATACAGAAAATCGTTGGCACCAGCCCAACTGTTTTGTGCTGCAGGAAAACCAAGACATTTGAGTAGCGCTCTATTTCCTTGACGTCTTAAGACTCTCTCCACGAGAAAAACATCTGGTTCCGAGCTTTTCTGCAAATCTTCAGTGTTTAAGTAACCTGTTGTTTCTTCACCATTGCTATCCTTCAAGGAGTAGGTTCTAGGATTCGCATCTTGGAAACTGTAAATATCTCCGTTGACCAGTTTGGCAGGTATGATTTCTCAAATGCTGCCTAGTGTTTTGACATACATACCAAATCACCTACATTAAATTTCTGTTTACATGAACAGCATTTTAATACGATAGTACAATGTGTCCAGGAGTCCATTAACACGAACATCGATTGGCCTCATTTATATTGTGCTATGTTTGGTTAGATTATTCTGAGCAATTATATCTGGGAGAATATCTGTCCATTTGTATGAGCCACGAAGATTAAAACGCACCCATATTTGACCATTTATTGTTCCGTTCAGACGTTCCATGATACTCGCTTTCATGCAGGTGAATGTTGAGTAGTGATGCAGTCCATACCGCTGCATCACAGTCTTGAAACACCTATTCTAAAACGCTCCACTATGATCGGTTTGGAGATTGTCCGGCATCAGGTCGTCCCTGTCTGCAACAAACGCTCAAACACATCTGCAATATTTCTCCCATTCTTGTTTTAAGGGATAACGCCCAAGAAAATTGGAAATATGTAGAATAACCAGTAAAATATATGTTAATTCATTATTTTCATATGTATGTTCCCTCATATATACAAGATCAGCCTGCCATAAGTCATCCAAACCTTTAATCATAGGATCCCTGTAAGGACATGTTTTGCTTATGGTTTGTGTAGTTCTCAAACTACTGTCTCCATACTTATTCAATGATACCTCTCTCTCTCTCTCTCTCTCTATTCTCATTCGAATGAACTAGCTTAATACACCTTATTTTCCTAAGACCCAAAAAAAAAAACCTACAAATTATTCAGTGAATGGTAGGGAAGTGTACTGTGAAATACTGCATTTGATTGATGTAAATAAGTTTGCAAAAAGCCAGAGCAACAAGAAACATAAAACCATTATCAAACCAATGCTCGATGGTGAAAATAACAACAGCAGATCTTTGCCCAGCTCCAGCATGTTGGTCATGTGTACTACAGGATCTCACGGGGTTGCTAGAGTATTGGACGTGCTGGAGATTGCTGCTGCTATGGGTCCATAGGTCGGTACAGATCTCAACAAGATGGCAGCTGAGGTTGCTGCGGGTCTGGATGTGGTGGTCATTCCTGCAGGCCTCGACAGATCAATGGCTACTGATGAACAAGGAAGAGGAAGTGTCACATACAGACCAAGACACAAAACAACCAACAATAATGCTAACTACAGACAAAGAAGTAATATGTGATATTTACTTTTCCGCTTCTTCCTGTTCTACAGGTCTGGGCTGGACCTCGATTGCTGCTGCTGATACTTTATGGTTCTTCTTCTCCTGCTGCTGCTGCCTGACTGAATGAGACTGAGGCTATGGAGTTGCTGAGCCCGCCTGATATCCCTTCCAATGACGTCATCAGATACTGTGATCCTACTGGGCAAAACCTCATACGTGACCAGATTCAGCTTTCCTATTCATTCCTGTGGTTCTTTTCTGGATGCCCATTTTGGGTATGTCATGGGTTGAGAAGGAAGAGGAGAGTGTGGGAGGGCCAGCAGCACCCTCTGGTGGTGGTATTGTGAAACAGGCCAGTTGATGTCTGAACATTTGATACTCCCACCAATAAATTTGAATTTTCCGCCAAAATTTCAATTTCCTACCATTTCAAGGGGCAGGGGTAGGGAGGGGACCTATAGGCCATGTGGGAAAACCAATTACGTCATCAGGGGGTAGGGTCAATTAATCGATCAATTAATTAATTTCCATAATTAATTTGACATTACTGTGACATCAAAATTGCGTCAGAACCCACTTTACCCCACTACTCACAGAAACTCATTACATTATGCTCTTTCATAACATAAACACTGAGGGTTAAGGAACCACTAAATCGAAGACATGCTGGAGGGTGTTGTAAATGTATTGAGTTCTCAGCTGATGGCAGCACCCAAAATTAGTCCTCCTTGCGACAGTGTGTTTCAAAAGATGAAACTGGTTGTGAAACACATGGCGAAAATTCCGAACATGAGATTTTCACTCTACAGCGGGAGTGTGTGCTGATATGAAACTTCCTGGCAGATTAAAACTGTGTACCAGGAAGTTTCATTCCAAACGTAGTTTTATGACTTTGAAAAAAGAAAAATTAGAACACTAAAGAAGTTTTGATCAAGTTGGTAAATCTCTGGAATGATAGTTCCTGACTGGGCAATCAATTAAAATATTACAACGAAAAAAAGGGTAGTTTTAAATGAACAGCAGTTGTTCCTTCGTACCAACGGCTATGCTAGAGCTAGATATCCCAGTCCAGATTCCCCAGTGTATATATACAATTTATATTATAGAAAAGGATGCCAGCAGGTCCTCCATAGGTATTTTTTCATACAAGTCTGCAATTAATCTGTCAAAAATGTGAGTAGCCATTGGTCCAAAATGTGCTGTAGGTATGTAGAAGGGGCTGTGCCTCTTAATAAATGTGAAAAGGCGAGTCAGCTATCTCACTGACAATAGATAGTTCCTTACTGCTAGAGAAAATGAACGAACTATGTAGAAAATTGCCTCTTGATGAACAAATGTGCTCAGTAAAATCTAGTATCAGACTGAAACCACCCAACAGGATTTTGGTGCTGGTTATTGCATCAGGTTTTGGCAACAGGTTTTTGGTTGATTCATGCAAAGAGAACATTATAGGAGAAGGAAAAATGAATAAGGGCACTACCTCAAATACAGTTGTACGCCTAGCAAAGGCTTCTTCGAGAAAACAGACTTATAGTATTTTGGTAATTACATTACATCAAATCTTTTGTTTAACTACCAGGACCGCAGCCATAACATTGGTATTATAACGCTGGTAAATTAACAGATGTAAACGAAATGGAGCAAAGGAAACGTGAGTATTCTGTTGAATACGTAGCTGAAACATCAAGAAGAACGTAATTATTTCTATCCAAAACACTTGGTGACAGCTATGAACACGAGTAATACGCAGGGTGTAAATTTTAAGTTGACAAACCAGAGTAACTTGAAAAATATGCTTCACACGAAAAAATGTGTAGAATCCAAAGTTGATTATTTTCGAGGGGGTGCTAAAATTAGCCCGCCACCATAGCCCCCTGGCGGTGGGGCGGGAGGAAACTTTAAAATTTCAAATGGGAACCCCCATTCTTTACTGCAGAATCAGATTCTACATAAAGAACTACGTACATTTTGTCTTAAACATGTGTTTTGATTCTTGATAGTTGGCACTGTAATTCAAGAAAATCCATGTACTCATTTTTGCGTGGGAAATGGTTACGGATAAATAAAAAATACTTATTTACTTCGTAAATTTTGATTTGCTAAAACTAAAACTCTCCCTCTCTCCCGAAAGTGTTGGGTTTGAGAGAGAGGAATTAGAGTTTTACGAATGTTGACCCAAATATTAATTTTTTTCGCAGAGATTCGAAAAAATTTGTTTGTTTCGGGGTCATGAGGCCACACAACTTTTACTTATCAAACAAATCAAATGACTAGCTAACTAACTAACCAAACATCCTACATACTAACGAGTGAGCTCTTTAACTCACAGAGTAAACAAAGTAAAAGACTAACTGAGGAGAGTACTAACCCACTCGCTAACTGAAGATGAACATATTCCCGGTTAAGATCTGGTGGTCCTGAAAAGGAACGATTGGTTTCGTTTCATTGCTGATTATTTGCAAATACTTGCAAGTAAATGAATTTCGGGGTGCTTGTTTCCAGTGAGTCCCCTCGCGTCTCACTTTCGGCCTGCATGTTGTCCGTATATCTCCTGCATGTCACCGTTTTATGATATCAGATGTTCAAACTGATGACCTGCAACTCCGATGCATTTATGCAGTTAGTTTTTTAGTTAATGAGTTCACTCGTTACTAAGTAGGATGTTTGGTTAGTTGCTTAGCTAGTCAGATGATTTGTTTGATAATTAAAAGTTGGGTGGCCTCATGACCACGAAACAAACAAAACTTATCCGAAACTGCGCAAAAAATTAATATTTGCGTCAACATTTGTAAAACTTTAATTCTTCTCTCTCAGACCCCACCCTATGGGGAGAGAGGGAGAGTTTTAGTTTTAACGAATCAAAATTTACGAAGTAAATAAGTATTTTTTATTTATCCGTAACCATTTTTCACGCAAAACTGGTCGCGCGGAGTGACCGCGCGGTTAGAGGCGCCATGACACTGACTGCGTGGCCTTTCCCGCCACAGGTTCGAGTCCTCCCTCGGGCATGGTTGTGTGTGTTGTTCTTAGCATAGGTTAGTTTAAGTAGTGTGTAAGTCTAGGAACCAATAACCTCTGCAGTTTGGTCCCTTAAGAACTCACACACATTTGAAATTTTTTTTTTTTTTTTGAACGTAAAAATGAGAAAATGTATTTTCTTGAATTACAGCGCCAACTACCAAGAATCAAAACAAATGTTTAAGACAAAATGTACATAGTTTTTTCATGTAGAATCTGATTCTGCAATAAAAAATGTGGGTTTCCATTTGAAATTTTAAAGTTGCCTTCCGCCCCCAGGGGGCTGGAGTGGCGGGCTAATTCTAGCACCAGCAGATGTCCCCCTCGAAAATAATCAACTTAGGATTCTACTCATTTTTTCGTGTGAAGCTTATTTTTCGAGTTATTCTGGTATGTCAACTTAAAATTTACACCCTGTATAATATATCATTTTCATAAGTCATAATTGCACTATACACGGTCCTGTCACATTAATGTAACCACTACCTACGTTCAACATAACATGCAATAATCACTCACAGACGGCAGGTGGCGGCACTGGCAATGGAGGGTATATAAAGCGAGCCGAATGGTCAAGGAAAACAGTGCAGTCGTTTCCCTGGTGCGAAACAAAGCTACGTATCCGACATTCAAAAATGCATGATCATTGGCTTTCGGGTCGTCGGTGGAAGCATTTCCAAAACGGCTAAGTTTGTAAAGCGTTCGCGTGCCGCTGTGGTTAAAATCTGCTGTGCAGGGCGAAATGGCGCTGTTCAGTACGGCGCCGAGGCAACTGTGGTGTGCACTGGGTAGCATTCATCTCACGCTAGGTGAGGAGAGCCCTACGTCATAGTGACGTAACGCTACGTCATCGTGACGTAAACAAACCTAAATCGACTTCATGAGTACGTATATCGATCTTTGCAGTTGTACTATGTTAGACTGTGGTTGTACCACAGAGGTTGAACCGATAACGCGATCTTGCAGTTGTACCACAGAGGTTGAATCGATAACGTGAAAGCTAAATGTAAATAGACGTGTACAAACGAAGTGACAGCTGTTGTGTGGTATGTTCAGCCGAGCTGAATTAGTCATTAAGCTGGAATCCCAACAAGTTTGGATGTTATTGTGTGTTTCTTGAACATAAAGAATGTCTGAACGAAGGAACCACACCGAAAGAAACAAACAAACGCTTGCAGTCTTTTTTTCAGTCCGATGAATCGTCCATAAATCCTGTGGACAGAAACGTGAAATAATTATTTATTAAGCTGTAATCCAAAGAATCTGGGATGTTATTGGGTATTTCATGAACATAACGAAAGTCAAAAAAGCTTCTAATAATTTTAAAAAAACCATGAATTGTGTCGACAGGAACGTGAAATAATTCATTATTAAGCTCTAATCCCAAGAATGTGGGATGCTATTGTGTGTTTCTTGAGCATGACGAATATCTAAATGAAGCAACCATAACCACAACGAAAGTAAAAAAAAGCGAGTAGTCATTTTTTAAAAATCCGATTAATTGTGCATAACGCATGTGGACAGAAACGTGAAATAGGGAGAAATTAAAGTGTTTCGTATTTTTATAAAAGCCAATGGACTGTACATAATCCATCTGGGCAGAAACGTTAAACCGAGAAATTACTGTGGTTCCAAAGATAATTCCGAATGTTGCTGGAATTATCATTTTGCCTTGATGTTGCAAATCAAATCAGAAAATTTTACTCTTCAGAAATAAATTATTGCTGATGATTATAAAGAATAATGTAACTTGTTTATAACACGTGTCATTTTTCTTTATACGCTGTATACTGTGAAAAAAACAATGATATTTCGTCTATAATTGTTACTCACGTTTTAATATTTAAGCAGTATGAACTACAAAAAAGTAGGTTTCCTATTAGTTGCCAAATGATGTTGTACACTGACTGTCACAATGGATGAGCTACTTGACAAAATAACCTCAACAGCCCACAGTTTTAGCAGCACTAAGTGATATTTCATATGCGATGGTGGAATACTGTGATTGTTTATTCTCTCAATAGACATGGTATAAATTTTGGGGGTGTTTGGCATGATTACTATAGTTATTTACATATTGCCTGAGAGTCATAAAAAAGGTAGCTGAAAATGGCAACAGTACTTGCTACTTTCTGTTGCTTAAAATGCTGGTAAATGTGACTTGCATGTCATTGTTTTTTCACAGTATACAACTATGAAGAAAAATAATGACGTGGTATAACAGATCAGTACATTATAATCATCAGCAATAATATATTTCTGAAGAGCGAACGTTTCTGTGCTGATCTACAGCATGAAGATAAAATTAAAATTCCAGCAACATTCGGAATTATCTTTGGAGCCACATTAATTTTTCAGTTTAACGTTTCTGTCCAGAAGAATTATGTACAATCCATTGGCTTTTATAAAAATACGAAACACTCTAATTTCTATCTATTTCACGTTTCTGTCCACATGATTTATTCACAATTAATCGGAGTTTTTTTTTAATTATTAGACGCTATTTTTGACTTTCGTTACTGTTATGGTTCCTTCCTTCAGACATTCATTACATCAAGAACACCCAATAACATCCAAAATTGTTGAGATTACAGCTTAATAAGTAATTCAACTGGGATGAGCATAGCACACAACGGCTGTAATTCGTTTGTACACGTCTATTTACGTTTAGCTTTCACGTTATCGGTGCAGCCTCTGTGGTACAACAGCGAAGATCGATACACGTACTCGTGTAGTCGATTTAGGTTATTTACGTCACGACGGCCTAGCGTTACGTCACTATGACGTAGGGCTCTTCTCACCTAGCGTGAGATGAATGCTACCCTGGTGCACCATGGGCCATAGATGAAAGAGGTGAACGACGGCTGCGGTGACGTGTACGGGCGAACAGCCGTGCATTTGTTGAGCAATGACCGGTCAGATGAACCAAGGTGCTATCAACAGTGAGCGTCTTCTCAACGAGCGTTCAGGGAAGGTTGGTATGTGTGGACCTCCGCAGCAGGCGTCTCCTTCATGCATCCATGCTGACTGTTGTTCATCGGCGACGAAGGCTGGAATTTGGGCGCCGGTACCGCAACTGGTCGTCCTCTTGAGTTGCGAGAAGTGGCCTTTCCAGATGAATCACGTTTTGTGCTCCATCGAACAGATGGCCGTCAGCATATTTAATGTAGTAAGCAGTTGCAGCAAGAATTACTTATTCCAATACTGTATTGCTTGTTAACAGACTATTACATGTAAAGAACTTCAGATGGCCGAACAAATAACTGCACTTATCGACCGCGCAAACAGCGTAAGGCCCAGTGATAAAAGCCAGCCACGTTGAAGCACTTTCAAACAATTAAATTTTTCATGCAAATTCCATTAAGGAACAAGATGCCTCGTCACTAAAGACCAGCTTACGGCAACGCTGACGAATCTTATGTGAACAAAATTTCACTACTCAACAAACTTTAATAACGTTTAAGACAGATACAGGAAAACATAATCAACGGTCGGCGGCCATGCAAACAAGTTTTACAACGGGCACAGATGCTTTAGGATTTGCACGAAATTTAGTTTAGAATGGAGTTGCCTATTAGCAATTATTTTCAGGTTCCTTAACCTTGCGTCTAAACATGTCTCCGAGGGCAGGCAGGCTATCAAACTTATAAATACTTTTACTTAAGAATGGTGGGCTCCATGTGGTTACCAAGTCGTGCAGCGACCGTAAACCATAAAATTATCAAATATGCAGCAACCAGTAGCAAAATCATGTTTTATTTATTCACTTTTGCAAATCGATTTCAACTGATTAACAGCCATCATCGGTGCTTTCAGCCAATATGTGCCCTGAGTAATAATACTGTCTTAAGCAGAGAGTGATTATGTTTGACCTCTGCTTAAGACAGTATTATTACTCAGGGCACATATTAGTTGAAAGCACCGATGATGCCTGTTAATCAGCTGAAATCTATTTGCAAAAGTGAATAAACAAAACATGATTTTGCGACTGGTCGTTGCATATTTGGTAATTTTACTTTTACTTAAGCAAGATTTAGAAGGAATCAGCTGTAGTAAATCATAAGGGAAATTTTCTGTACATATAAATATCCACTGGCCATATCATATACGAGGGGAATTCAATAAGTAATGAAACACATTTTTTTCTGAAAGTGGGTTGGTTTTACTCAGAATTGTAATAGATCACGTTACTACCCACTCGACTGAGAATGCTATCTACACATTTGCCCATCAAATAGTACAAGCTCTAATTAACAAATTATCTCCAGTTGGTAATTTTTGTGATCTCTCCAAGGCATTTGACTGTGTGGATCATGTCACACTCTTAGAAAAACTCAGGTTTTATGGAATTGAAGGCTATACACACAGCTGCTTTGAATCATACTTAATGAACAGAAAGCAAAAAGTTGTGCTGAATAGCAAAAATAATGTTTGTAGGGTGGTAAATTCTAGTGAATGGGGAGTTATCACAAAGGGAGTCCCATAGGGCTCAATTTTAGGTCCTCTGCTGTTCCTTATTCATGTGAATGACCTCGCACTTAACGTTCAGCAAGCGGAACTAGTACTTTGTGCAGATGACACGAGTGTTATCACAGATCCCATTCCAGAAAACGCAGCTGAAGATATTGTTAGGGATGTCTTTCTAAGAATTATTAGGTGGTTCTCAGAAAACAGACTCTCCTTTAATTTTGAAAAAAAAACTCATTATACCCAGTTCTGTACACCGAATAGAGTCACACCGACAATTGATGTAGCATATGAACAGGGCTCAGTTAACAGGGTAGATTTCTCCAAATTTTTGGGTGTTCACATTGATGAAAACAGCTTTTCAAACAATTAAGTTCAGCTTCTTTGGCTCTCTGTATAATTGCTAGTCTTGGTAATAAACAGATCAGCCTCCTTACGTACTTTGCATTTTGTTGTTGTTGTCTTCAGTCCTGAGACTGGTTTAATGCAGCTCTCCATGCTACTCTATCCTGTGCAAGCTTCTTCATCTCCCAGTACTCACTGCAACCTACATCCTTCTGAATCTGCTTAGTGTATTCATCTCTCGGTCTCCCTCTACGATTTGTACCCTCCACGCTGCCCTCCAATGCTAAATTTGTGTACTTTGCATATTTCCATTCAATAATGTCTTGTGGAATAGTTTTCTGGTCTGATTCACCACTTAGACATAAAGTATTGATGGCACAAAAGAGAGCAATAAGAATAATTATTGGTGTTCTCCCAAGGACGTCACGTAAGCACCTTTTCAAGGCGTTAGGTATTATAAGTGCACCAAAAGAGTACATATTCACTAATGAAATTCATTGTAAATAATCCATCTCAATTCGCGAAGAACAGTGATGTTCATACGTACTACGCTACAGGAGAAAATGATCTTTCCTATCCGTTAATGAAGCTGTCATTTGCAAAAAAAGGGATACGTTGTTCAGCAACAAAAATCTTTGAACATTTGCCCAACAACATAAAGTATCTGGCAGATAGCACAACAAGTTTTAAACCTAGCTCAAAATCATTTCTTTTGGACAACTCCTTCTATTCGATGGACGAGTTTCTGTTTCAGAACTGGTAAAAAAAATGTACCTCTAAACGTAGTTCCATGTGTAGAACAAAAATTTCAGTAATATTAATATTAGCGCTATTCATGTGTGTATATGTATCTTGTAATCTGACTTGTTCCACATCATATCGATAAAATATTCGGGAAAATGATCTACGGAACATGACATAACTAAACTGAACTAAATTACATTGTCTACAAATACGGCAGCCTTATGCCACTTTACTGGGAGGGCCTGTATGTCCGCATGGTACCACTCAACTAGTCGACGTCGGAGCCAACGTCTTGCTGCGTCAACAACCTGCCCGTCATCCATGGGCTGCTTATCTGCATTGGGCCAAACAGATGGAAGTCGGAAGGTGCGAGATTCGGTCTCTAGGGTGGATGAAAAAGAACAGGCCAATGAAGAAATAATTAGCTAGCCTGGCGGGCAGAATCAGCAAACAAACAAATCACAGTATAATTGTTACACAAGTAGCTAGTTCGTAAACAGCTAATAACAAAATGAGATTTTCACTCTGCAGCGGAGTGTGCGCTGATATGAAACTTCTTGACAGATTAAAACTGTGTGCCAGACCGAGACTCGAAATCGGAACCTTTGCCTTTCGCAGGTAAGTGCTCTACCAACTTTTATTTTTTAGCTTTATTGGTCATAATATTCCACAGTAGTACATAATTTTCAACTGACATTTAAAAGTAGTAAAACAAACTAAAATAAATACAGGTTCCTTGACATTTTAGAAAAAATCCAAGTCTAAACCAGATAGTGATGTTCGTCACTTGATCGTATTTGTTTTTCCAAGATCAAATTGTCTCTCATTTCTTCATGTTCTGAATCGCATGATCGAAAATGGAGTTCACATGACTGTTCTTCTGAGGAAGTTGGCGTATGTATCATAATAATTATTCACGCGTAGTAGCTTGTGATGCCGGTCGGAGATGCATGTCCAAAAATCTCCTTCGCTCCTTTCTTTACTGGACAGCAGGTAAAATACCGCGTGTTCCTTCAATCATTTGACGGCATTTTTCTTCCAGGTGGGGTATAGTTCTTCTTACGGGTATAAAAGACACGTTGTCGTTATCAAATACGGCGGTTTTCTCTGCATAGTTGCTAATTATTTGCATTTCCACAGACAAATTGATGTTCGTCTGTGTCAGTTAGGTTACAAGTGGTACACAAAGGGGAATCAGCCAGATGAATGGAATGTAGTCTGGAGTTCGTTGGAAATTTCCTATTCACAAAATAGTACCACAATGACCGCACTTTTGTTGGTAAATGCGGGTGGTGTATATTCCTCCAGATATCATGCCAAGAGTGACCGACGTATTTTGGAATATTGGAAGCGGATTAGGAGTTCCCATTCATGGACCAATAAAGGAAATTGTCACCATGACATGTCTTGGGGTGGAGTATACAGGAAATATTCGGCAGACCATCGCAGTTAATTACAGAAGAATCCTCAATACCATCCGTGCTTGTCTACGTCAGCACAATATCCGTCCTCTTGATGAGATACAAAGAGTGGCTCTCGTGAACATCTATTTATCCTCTAAATTAAGTTACGTGACGGAAGCCCTACCAATGCCGAGGGAAGTGGCGAACAGGATTTTGGCTGCTTTTGGCCACTTCGTCAGCTGCGCCCACATCTTCAAACGTTGACTCTACCCACTGACAACGGTGGATTGAATCTCACAGACGTGTACAATAAAGCACAAGCATTGTACATCTGTAAAACATACAAACTGTGGAAGCGGTCAATCAACAGTGTTGCCGCATTTCTGTTAAATGAAATAGTGCCGGCCAGCCAGGACGCCCCAATAGACGTTCACCACATCCCAAATGAACTTTACCACCTAAAACATTTCTTCGTAGAATATAGCTACATTAGACTGGGAACGCCCGAAAAAGATGTCATCAAAGTCAAGAAAATATGCCAAAAATTAATGAACTTTCAGTCCAAGAACTGAGCTACCCAAGCACGACTCACGACCCGTCCTCACAGCTTCAATTCCTCCTACCTATGAGACGAGGCACTGGCAAAATTGAAGCTGTGAGGACCGGTAGTGAGTCGCGCTTGGGTAGCTCAGTTGGTAGAGCACTTGCCTGCCAAAAGCAAAGGTCCCGAGTTCGAGTCTCGGTCCGGCACACAGTTTTAATCTGTCAGGAAGTTTCAATTAATAACAAGTATTTCGGGTATACTAAATTCAGCTTCTTACGAAAATAGATACCTTTTCCACAGGTGTACGAGGAATTTACGTTACCTAAAATGTTATGATGAAAGCCACAAGACGAACTAAAGCATACAATGAGGCTCCTTCCCGGATTTGCTATCGAATTCAATAAACAAGGTATTAAATAATAGCTAATATATCCTGTAACACAGATGTAAATAGAATTAAACACTATTATAGAAAAAACGCAACACGCCAATAAATAAAACAAAGCTGGCAAGCACTGAATAGCTGTCCGCTGTGGTTAAGCTGTTCTAGGCGATTCAGTCCGGAACCGCGCCGCTGCTACGGTCGCAGGTTCGAATCCTGCCTCGGACATGGATGTGTGTGATGTCCTTAGGTTAGTTAGGTTTAAGTAGTTCTAAGTTCTAGGGGACTGATGACCTCAGATGTTAAGTCCCATAGTCCTTAGAGCCATTTGAACCGAGCACTGAATAGGTAATACGTCAGAGAAGTAACGTCAGACAAATAGCTTAGAGAAAAATTTTAACACCAAGCACGGACTTGCGTAGACAGTCAACCAAGCCGTGCTACTTAGTAAAGTTTAAATAGGAATCAAAATCCAAATTTCAATTACAGTTTCGTTCGCCGCAAATCGCGAATACGTGTCCAGAAAACCAAAAAAACAAAGCTTCGTAGAAAAATATAAACGAGTGCTTTTGTTTACATTGAATATCAGAGGAACATCGACAAATAGCAGCTACATCCGAAAATAATCAGGTTACAGCAGGCCGAATGTCACTTTAGAACAAAATTACTGCCCGTTACAGAATGGGCTCACTATAAAGTCCACAATATGGGTACGCAGCTGTTCCCCGAGCAGGCTCGCTTCCTTCAGTGGTCGAATAGCTGACAGTTGAAACTCCAAATGATTTGTTGGCGTCTAAAACACTTCCCAGGCTACACTGCCACCTTCTAGCTATGTTTGAGCGAACGGGGCACATAAACGTCCTAGGTAAAACTGGACCTCCAACTCTCCACACTCACGGGGATGATGCTGTTCATAACTGAGTGCAAAGCATTCGTGAACACGTAGCACAGTCCTATCCCCGTTAAGCTGGAACCGGCGGGGGCTGGAGCGGCAAAGTATGGGGGGATTCCTTAACATCATGGTTCTCAGAGCCTACCTTTAGCCAGCTGATATGCGCCCTGGTTAATTTACCAGTGGAAAGGTCCTGGATCAGGAGCTCGCCGACGGAGTGATTTGAACTACTTTGTACAGTCCCACAACCCATGACAACATCTTAGAAGTGACTTTATGGCCCTCGTGCTTTGCGCCCGAAAATCCTTCGAATAGATTCGGTCTCTGGCCGTAGTGAGGTCAGACACCTACCCTTGTTGTACTGGACAGTCACCCTGCGATGTTGAAACCTGACGTTATTCCTCGCAGATACCCAATTCTTCTTAATGAGCTTTGAATCGTTATTCTAAGGAATGAGGTCATCAGTCGACCACAGATTGGAAAGTGGCGAGTTAACACGAAATGCGGAGATAAGTTTGGAGGGAGTGGCCTTGAGAGTCTCATGCATGGCAGTGCTGAACGCAAAACTAAGCCACCCAGTGGAATCATCCCACTTCGTCTGCGGCTTACCATGTCAGATGATCAAGGCGACTTAACACTGCAGTTCATATGCTCCACAAAGGAGGGTCGGTGGTAGTAGAGGATGGTGGTGACTCGTAGACTCTACCCTACTCGGCAGCAGCTAAACAAAATGGGAGGAGGTGTCCACCACCACCAACTCTTATCAGTTACCTTGTTTAGTAGGGGGGAACGGGACCTAGGTAATCATGAACGTCTTTGTCCATAGGGCACTCTTCCCTATGAGAGGAAGCTTTCCTACATGGGTGTTGAGGTTGGGTTTTACTCTCAAGCGTTCCTCGCACTGGACCACTAATTTACGGATGTTGCCATTTAATGTAAGCCAAGTGAGGTGCTCTTTATTCTTCATAATAGCCTCATATACCCACGGATGCCCTCCACACATCCACATCAACATAAAGATACTGCAGACCACTGTATAGTGCGTGGAGGGTACCCTGTGCCACTACTAGTCAAGTCCCTTTCTGTTCCACTCGCAAATAGAGCGAGGGAAAAACTATTGTCTGTATGCTTCCGTTTAAGCCCTAATCTTTCTTATCTTATCTTCATGGTCCTTACGTGAAAAGTACGTTGGTGGCAGTAAAATAGTTCTGTAGTCAGCCTCAAATGCCAGTTCTCTAAATTTTCTCAACAGAGCTGCTCGAAGAGAACATTGCCTTTCCTCCAGTGATTCCCATTTGAGTTCCTGAAGCATCTCCGTAATACTTGTGTGTTGTTCGAACCTATCGGTAACAACTCTAGCAGCCCGCTTCTGAATTGCTTCCACATCCTTTAATCCGACATGGTGCGGATCCCAAACATTCAAACAGAACTCAACTATGGGTCGCCGTAGTGTCTTATATGCGGTCTCCTTTACTGATGAACAACACTTTCGTAAAAATCTTCCGATAAACCGAAGTCGACCATTCGCCTTCCCTGCTACAGTCCTTAAGTGCTCAGTCTATTTCTTATCGCTTTACAACGTTACGGCTAAACAATCGACATGATGTGCCAAGCAGTACACTGCTAATTCTGTATTCCAACATGATGGGTTTGTTTTTCCTACTCAGTGTGGCATCGTGTCAGATACAATGGCGGAGAAAAAATCGCAACATCAAAAAATAATTAATGTACGTTAATGGAATTTCTGGAGAACATTTGTCTAGTTACCATATTTAAGTGATTAACAACGCAAGACCAAATGTGAAATGCTGGTACATTAATAACCGGTGTAACCGCCAGAATGTTGAACCCAAGCGTGCAAACGTGCAAGCATATTGTTGCACAGTTCCATGCCTGTTGCACTTGGTCTGTCAGTACAGGGACCGTTAATGCTGCTTGTGGATGACGCTGGAGTTGTCATCCGATGATGTTCCATTTGCACTCGACTGGAGACAGATCAGGTGATCGAGCAGGCCAAGGCCTAAAATTTGGTATTATCGGTACACTTGACTCTGTGGATTTCAGAACACTGAATTCCCTAACGGTCTCCGAGATGAAATCTCCCGTGCGTCTAGCTCCAACCACCATTCCGCGTGCAAAGTCTGTTGGTGCCCGTGGTGCTGCCATAATCAAGTCGGTAACATTTTCACATGAATCACCTGGCTACAAATGACAGCTCTGCCAATGCACTGCCCTTTCATACTTGTGTACGTGATACTACCGCCATCTGAATGACTTTTGTTACCTTAGGGTAAGTAGGTACCCGTTGCCTACTTTTCTCCAATTTGGTATCCAAATAAATATAAAAACTCAACCACACATCTGCTACACCTAAATCATCATCAGTACTCCGCAAGCCACACGGCGGAATGTGGTGAAGGATACTTCTGGTGACAATTAGCAGATCCCCGCTTCCGTGTTCCTCTCGTAAATGGCTCGTGGGAAGAACGATTGTCGATAAACTTCTGTCTTAACTCTAATATCGCGAATTTTCTCCTCGTGGTCATTTCGCGACCTATGTGTAGGAGGAAGTAATATGTTGTCCGACTCTTCCCGGGAAATACTCTCTCGGAATTTCAATAGCAAACATCTTCGAGATGCCCAGCGACTCTCTTGTAACGTCTGCCACTTGAGTTTGTTGGGCATTTCTGTAACGCTATTTTTAGATTAGATTAATTATTCATTCCATAGGCCCATAAAAGAGGGGATCCTATTGTGTGTGGAACATGCCAGATAAACACATTACAAAAATTTAATTAGAAAAACTTGTGTTTCATTAATTTTAATGATCATCAGTCAATAAACGGTAAAATTATGTACATGAATTAAAATTAAACTTCTAATATTTACAGGTTTAATACTTACATCTGCATTCATTAAATCCATCATTCACACTGTAGCTAGTTACTTGGCTATTACAACCAAATACTGTCAATAATTAAAGTAAATTATTCATTTCAATGATCCTCAGTTAAGTACAGTCAAATTATGTACAAGATTTAAAACGAAACTTCCACTATCTACAGACTTACGACTTACATCTGATTTCCATACATCCATCACTCACACAGTAGGTAGTTACTTGGCTGTCACAACCAAGTTGTGTCAAAAACTGAGGTATAATAAATTTTCATTAAAATGGTCTGCAGGGCTTGTTGAGAAATTCATAGATGGAATAAAAGGAACTGCATATAGTGGGTCTTTTCAAAGTTTAATGACAGTGAATTGGCTATGAACCACTTATTAATGTCAGTAAAAATTAGATTAGCTGCCCTTCCTAAATTTATATTTGATTTACTATTTATTGCAATATCAGAATGAGATTTTCACTCTGCAGCAGAGTGTGCACTGATATGAAACTTCCTGGCAAATTAAAACTGTATGCCGGACAGAGACTCGAATTGCCGAGTTCGAGTCTCGGTCTGGCACACAGTTTTATTTTGCCAGAAAGTTTCATTTATTGCAATGTTTGTACCATCTGCAAATAAGACAAACTTGGCATCTAGTAACATAACAGATGATAGGTCATTAATATACACAAGAAAAAGTAGTGGACCCAGTATGGAACCTGGAGGAACACCACATGTAATTTCTTCTGCTGCCGACCAAACGATTGCGTGATGAAACGCACTGCTCTTCGGTGGATCTTCTCTGTCTCTTCTATCATTCCTGACTGACGAACAATGTTCAAGAATTCGTAGAACGAGCATCTTATAAGCCATTTCCTTAAGGTTATTCCTTTGAATCTCACAATTAGTCTGACATCTGTTTTTCCTATTATTTGTTTCGTATGGTTACTCCACTTAATGTCGCTCTGTATAGTTATTCCTGGATATTTTACGGAAGATACTGTTTCCAGCAGTTTCTCATCAATATTATGATTGTACACTACTTCATTTCTTTTTCTATGTATGCGCAATGTGTTACATCTATTGACATTCAGGGTCAATTGCCATAGCTTGCACCATTCATCAATCCCCTGTAAGTCATTGTACAAACTGATACCTTCTTCTATCGTTGCTACTTTTTGATAGAGAACCACGTCATCTGTGAAAGGTCTAAAAGAGCTTCTGACGCTTTCTACTAGATCATGTGTTTACACTATAAACAGTAACGGTCCTATGACGCTTCATTCGGATACCCCGGAAATTACCTTTACATCTGTCGATTTTATTCAGTTAAGAGATACTTGCTGGCTTCCATCTGCAGGAAAGTCTTGAATCTAGTCACAAATCTCGTCCGATACTCGGTAAATTCGAATGTGGGACGGTGTCAGATGCCTTCCTGAAGTCAAGAAACGCAGCATCATCGACCTGAGCGCCGTTGTCTACAGTGCTACGGAGCACATGGAGGAACAGAGTGAGCTGAGTTTCGCAAGATTTCCGTTTGCCGAATCCATGTAGAGGAGATTTTCATTCTCCAAAAACGTCATAATTCCTGATCATTAAACATGTTCGATAATTTCACAACAGCCTGACGTCAACGATATGGGCCCATAATTATGTCCATATGACCTGCGGCCCTTCTTGGACGCGGGAATGACCTGCGGTTTCTTCCAGTTGCTAGGTCCCATCACTGCTCTAGCGACTTACGATAAACTGCTGCTAGAAGGGGAACAAGTTCTTTCGTATAATCTTTGTAGAATTTTACACGTATCTCATCTGGCTCTCATTCTTCCACTACTAAGCGATTGTAGTTGCTTTTATATTCCACGATAGTTTATCTCAGTATCTGCCATTTCGACATTCGTACGCTGGTTGAAAGGATGGATCCTATAACGATCTTCTGCGGTGAAACAATTTCGGAAGCCCGAGTTCAGTATTTCGCCCTTCTCTCTATTATCTTCCGACTCGGGTCAGTACGGTCACTAATGAATGAAAAGATGATTCAGAACCACTTACTGATTTTACGTTAGACCAAAACCTCTTAGGGGTTTTCCTCAGATCGGGTATCAAATATTACTTATCAAGTCATTGAACACGGGTCTCATTGCTGCCCTTGCGCTTATCTCCTTAAAGATTGCCATAGCCAGTACAGATCTCCAACTTGTTACTCCTGCAGTGAGCCACATCTCACACACTATCATAAGTGCAAGGCCGAAACCTCTCCAAAGAATTCTGAACTCACTTTTCGCTGTCTGCCTAGTTGATATTCCACCCGTTCTCTCCGTCCCATTCTCACAGCTGAATGTATAGTCAGATTTGTTCCCATACAACTCCAAAAAAACGTTCATCCTTTCGAGCGTCCCCACACCTTATCTGAAAATCTCTCTACCTGCCATTGCATGACAAAAAAGTGAAACACCCAGGAGGGAGGAAGGAAACGAGATGAAACTTCACTGCTTGAGAGGATGATTAGAATATCGAATTAAATTTACGAGGAACTTGGCAGTGTGAGCTCACTTTCAGTAGGACATTGCTCCATCCCTACCCTGGATGTATGCACAGATTCGGTTGAAAATGGTGTCACAAAGCCGTTGTATCCTCTTCTGGGGCAAGTTGATGCACAACTGTCGTATCTGGCACTTGTGTGCGCCTGAGGGAGGAGCGGGAGGGGGATTGTCCTATATGTATACGGCGCCGGCCCACCGCCGGTCAGTACATCAGCGCACCTGATGATGGCAACGTGGACGATTGCCGAAATATTGTGTCCTATTCACACTCATACCAGGCTGTTCACCCGAGATTTATTTCGTGGTACTCGATTGCATGGATACTGGCACTGTCACGGAATTGACACCCGAGCTGGTCCGACACATATTCTATTGAGGACGGGTTTGGGTATCTTGCTGCCCATTGGAGTGCCTCAACATCATGAGGACAGTTCCTAGAGATATGTTCCATGTGTTTGCAAGCATTGTCTAGTTGAGAAAAGGCGTCACGATACTGTCTCGTGTGATATAACACATAAGGACGCAATACGTCCGTGATGTACTGTTGCGCTACTAGAGTTTCCTTAGTCACTACCAGCCGTGTCCTGAACTCATACGTGTCCTCATAACATCCCTCTACTTCTCCAAAATGTGGCACTTCTCGCGAGGACGCCATTCGTCAACAGCCCACGCTTTCGGTCACAATGACACTCCAAAAGCAGTCATTTGTGTTTTGATGTTAAGGGCAGCCTACGAATGGAACGGTAGTTTCTTTGTCTGACTGCAGCTAGTCACCGGTCAATAGTGCGGAACGGCACCTAATACAGCATGGAGTCCATTGCTGGTTCTGGGGTAGCGAGCGCTGTGTGAAGGGTCTACGACGTGCTTGGCGCACAATACAGCTATCCTCTCTCGTAGGGGTTAGATGTGATTGACTGCAACCTTGACGAAGACTATGCCTGCCCTCCAGTTCCCCCGCAGTCCAGCATCGGATCACTGCCACATCCCAAAGTCCAACGAATCCGGATACTGCACGATTCGACCGGCGCGCAAATGCAGACCCGTTCGATTGGTTCAGGTGCTGATAACGCTGTCTCATACGATACGCTGCTTCTCCGTGTCCTTCACAGTGATGACTCAACACCTAACGTTTTACATGCCCCTTATACAGGGTGGTCCATTGATAGTGACCGAGCCAAATATCTCACGAAACAAGCGTCAAACGAAAAAACTACAAAGAACGAAACTTGTCTAGCTTCAAGGGGGAAACCAAATGACGCTATGGTTGACCCGCTAGATGGCGCTGCTATAGGCTAAACGCATATCAGCTGCGTTTTTTTTTTTAAATAGGAACCCCCATCTTTATTACATATACGTGTAGTACGTAAAGAAATATGAATGTTTTAATTGGACCACTTTTTTCGCATTGTGATAGATGGCGCTGTAATAGTCACAAACGTGTTAGAACGTGGTATCACGTAACATTACACCAGTGCGGACGGTATTTGCTTCGTGATACATTACCCGTGTTAAAATGGACCGTTTACCAATTGCGGAAAAGGTCGATATCTTGTTGATGTATGGCTATTGTGATTAAAATGCCGAACGGGCGTGTGCTGTGTATGCTGCTCGGTATCATCCAAGTGTCCGGAACTTTTGCCAGATACGTTATTTAAGGAAACAGGAAGTGTTCAGCCACATGTCAAACGTCAACCACTACCTGCAACAAATGATGATGCCCAAGTAGGTGTTTTAGCTGCTGTCGCGGCTAATCCGCACATCAGAAGCAGCCAAATTGCGCGAGAATCTGGAATCTCAAAAACGTCGGTGTTGAGAATGCTACATCAACATCGATTGCACCCGTACCATATTTCTATGCACCAGGAATTGCATGGCGACTACTTTGAACGTTCTGTAATTTGATTTAAAAAACCTACCTGTTACCAACTGTTCGTCTAAAATTGTGATCCATATGTTTTTGACTGTTACAGCGCCATCTACGACAAAGCGAAAAAAGTGGTCCAACTAAAACAGTCATATTTCTTTATGTACTACACGAATATGTAATAAAAATAGGGGTTCCTATTTTTTAAAAAAAACACTGTATACCGTACCAGGACTAGTAACGGAACTAAACACCAACAACAATAAGTCATCTTGTGGCCATTCTATCACGTATGGGTGTGTGTGTGTGTGTGTGTGTGTGTGTGTGTGTGTGTGTGTGTGTGTGTGTGCGTGTGTGTGCGGGCTATGTCACACTGACATTCGGCTATATCTTCTGGGTGCTTCAATATTTATTTTCTTTTTTTTTTGTCAGACCATGTACACTGAAGCGCCAAAGAAGCTGGTATAGGCATACGTATACAAATACAGAGATGTGTGAACAGGTAGAAAATGGCACGCCTGTATCAACAACAAGTGTCTGGCACAGTTGTTAGACCGGTTACTACTGCTACAATGGCAGGTTATCAACATTTAAGTGAGTTTGAACGTGGTGTTAGAGTCGGCGCACGAGCGAAGGAACACAACATCTCCGAGCTAGCGACGAAGTGGGAATTTTCACGAGTGTACTGTGAATATCAGGAATCCAGTAAGGGCGCTGCTCGTGGTCGTGCGGTAGCGTTCTCGCTTCCCACGCACGGGTTCCCGGGTTCGATTCCCGACGGGGTCAGGGATATTCTCTGCCTCGTGATGACTGGGTGTTGTGTGATGTCCTTAGGTTAGTTAGGTTTAAGTAGTTCTAAGTTCTAGGGGACTGATGACCATAGATGTTAAGTCCCATAGTGCTCAGAGCCATTTTTGAATCCAGTAAAATATCAAATCTCCGACAGCGCTGCAGCTGGAAATAGATCCTGCAAGAACGGGACTAACGACGACTGAAGAGAATGGTTCAAAGTGACAGAAGTGCAACCCTTCCGCAAGTTGCTGCAGATTTCAGTGCTGGTCCATCAACATGTATCAGCGTGTGAACCATTCAACGAAACATCATAGACACATGCTTTCGGAGCCGAGGCCCCATTCGTGTACCCTCGTTGACTGCACGACACGAAGCTTTACGCCTCACCTGGGCCCTTCAACACTAACATTGGACTGTTGAGGACTGGAAACATGTAGCCTAGTCGGACGGTTCTCGTTTCAAATTGTATCGAGTGGATGAACGTGAAAGGGTATGGAGACAACCTCATGAATCCATGGACCCTGCATGTCAGTCTGGTGGAGGCTTTGTAATGATGTGGGGCGTGTCGGCTTAAGTGATATGGAATCCCTGATACTTCTAGATACGACTCTGATAGGTGACACGTACGTAAGCATCCTGTTTGATAACCTGCATCCAATCACGTCCACTGTGCATTCCGACGGACTTGGCCAATTCCAGCAGGCCAATGCGACACCTCACACGACCAGAATTTCTAAGGAGTGGTTCCAGGAACACTCTTCTGAGTTTAAACACTTCCTCTGTCCACCAAACTCTCAGACATGAACATTATTGAGCATATTTGGGCATACCTGGGATGCCTTGCAAAGTGCTGTTCAGAAGAATCTCCCCCCCCCCCCCCCCCCCTCGTATTCTTACGGAGTTATGGACAGCCCTGCAGGATTCATGGTATCAAATCCATCCAGCACTACTTCAGATATTATTCGAGTCGATGCCACGCCGTGGGGCCCTAGACGCTATTAGGCTGGTGTACCAGTTTCTTTGTCTCTTCACTGTATATTAATCCAGAAATTTTATACAACACGATGGCCGATGTGTGGCAACTTAGTTGCTGTCAACTCGTAAATGTAAATAATTTAAACTAGGTCCTCGTCCAGGTCCTGAAGGCCCAAACGATGTCGACAGGTCGTCGTTTTATCCTCTGCTATTCGGCGTCATGCAGATGCGGTACGTGAGGGCAAGTGGTCATCTCACCGCCCTCCCGACTGTGATGCCGATTTACCAGGCCTTCGAGCCGCTGCTTCCCGTTCTAGCAGCTCTTCAGTTAGCATCACGAGGTTGAATGCACCCCATACCAGTCCTCCCACCAAGGAAAAATCCTTGGCAGTACAGGAAATCGAACCCGGTTCCTCCACAGGGCAGCCATCTACGCTGACCACTAAGCCACGGAGGTGGACAAAATGTTAATAAGTGCTGAAAAAAATTAAATCGGCAACTCTTATTTCGTTATGAACCCTCCATACACCGATCTAGAATACAATTGTTACTTGCTTTCTGGACCTGGAATTTGTCTTGGAACTCTGTGTCATTATGCGTTGCTGCTTAAAACGGGCCTCAGTTTGTTCATCGGTACTGATTTATCATTTGAGATCGCCTTACTTGCTTTCTGATGGGGCGTACGCCATTGCCTTCTGGCCATCGACTTAGTCGATCTTGATTACATACGCTACGTGATTGCCGGCAGTTGATCCGTCTACTTAGTGACAGACTACAGCACAAAATTTCTGATTTGCGCTTAAATTATTAATAAAAGCGCCAAAAGGATCGCTGTTTCTTACATAGACC
Organism: Schistocerca serialis cubense; assembly: GCF_023864345.2. Taxonomy (NCBI): domain Eukaryota; kingdom Metazoa; phylum Arthropoda; class Insecta; order Orthoptera; family Acrididae; genus Schistocerca; species Schistocerca serialis. The sequence continues at coordinate 312,814,431 of NC_064644.1, read as the reverse complement.
ATTTTGCACAGGACGCCGAGTGCCTTTAGGCCAAATGGAACAGGTTGTGCCAGTGGAAGAAGTCTACTTTTATTGCACCAATACGATTTATTGTGGCCACAGAATATGGACTCATACCCGAGTGTTAGTCTCGTGGACTAAACGATTGGGTGGCAAAGTTAAAAATGTTCGAAAATAACAGGGAGCCTACTGGCGCGAATGCGGAATAACAGAGGGAGGTAGAGCTAAAGGCAGGTTACAAGAGACACAGAGCAAAGATTAAATACAGGAGAAGCGGGAAAACATGTGTTCTGTGGTGTCTGCCCTGAGGCAAAGCCAAATTACAAGTACCAAGTCAGGCAGCTGTAGCGGATGCTAACTAAAAGAGACGGAGAAGCAGATGGCCTAAGCCATCTGTCCTGAACCAAAGCTAAAATAGAAAGAGGCTGAGGCAAATGGGCTAAGCTAAGCCGTCTGCCCTATCCAATTTACGAGGCACAAGCAGACGGCTCAAAGCCGTTTGCCCTGTAGCAAAGCTAAAATACAAGACAGCGAGATTCACAAGTATCTCCGCGCAGGCAGAGATGAGATGGAGTCACAAGGCCTCACCCACCGTCTCTTGAATGGTTACTCAGACTGTGGAAGTATAGACAAGATCTGACTTAAATTCAAAGAAATACAGTAGTATCTCAGGCAATTGAGATATATGTACTGAATAAATTAAGAAAAATGGTACTGATCTCCCGATGTAAACAAAACAGAACACTGTTGCAGAAGCAACGAAAAAAGCATGCAAAATTGAAAAACACAGAAAATCTCCAAGACTGCTTTACTGAAGGTCGAAACTTAGTGCGGACTCTGTCTCGAAATCTGACAGAAAATCCAAAGAGTTTCTAGTGGTATGTAAAGTACACCAGCGGGAAGACGCAATCAACACTTTCACTGTGCCAGCTGCGGTGGCTGTGCGGTTCTAGGCGCTGCAGTCCGGAACCGCGGGACTGCTACGGTCGCAGGTTCGAATCCTGCCTCGGGAATGGATGTGTGTGATGTCCTTAGGTTAGTTAGGTTTAAGCAGTTTTAAGTTCTAGGGGACTGATGATCTAAGACGTTAAGTCCCATAGTGCTCAGAGCCATTTGAACCATTTTTCAACTTTCACTGTGCGATACCAATGGTAATATTACCGGTGGCAGCACCACTAAAAAGGAGTTATTAAACACAGTTTTAAATTTCTTTAGCAAATAAGACGAAATAAATATTCCAGAATTTCAATAAAAAACAACAAAAAATAACTTAGAAATACAGGGTGATTATAATTAAAGTTAAATTTTCAAACCGCTGTAGAAATAACACCACTGGTCAGAATGATATGAAATTGCAACGGAATATTATCGGAGAAGGGGGAAAACGTAGGGCAGAAGAAAAATAAATTGTTACAAAATGTAGCAATAGATGGCGCTGTAAGCATCATAATTTAATAGTGGTCGACTACAAATGACATATGAATCATACAAGAATGCCTATGGTGAACGTTTGACGCTAAACAAACTGTACTACTCAGTGTACAGGTCTGATACTGTTAGTTAAGTAAGCCCATCCACCACGGGGAAGTCATATCACATCGGATGGGAAAAATCGGTTTTTAATCGTCCTAGGGCCAAAAACTGCATAAAAGGAACCACTCCCATCGGTTTTTAATTGTCCTGGGCCAAAAACCGCATGAAAAGCATCATTCACATCGGTTTTTCATTGTCCTGAGGCCAAAATTCGCATAAAAACATCAATCAAAATCAAATCGGATTATAATTTCCGTGTGACTGGTGCAAAACTTGTTCAATATGCTGTCCACCGTAATCTGAAACAAGTTGAAATCGAGAAACAGCATGTTCCACAACTGATCGAAGTGTTTCCGGGGTCACGTTCAGAATGTGTTGCGCAATGCGTGCCTTCCATGCAGCCAAGTTTGCAATCAGAACGCTAAGCACAACATCTTTCAGGTAGCCCCACAGCCAGAAGTCACACAGATTAAGATCAGGTGATCGGGATGGCCAGGGTGTAGGGAAACGGCGGCTGATAATTCTAGCATTTCCGAAATGACGCTTCAGCAGCTGCTTAACTGGATTTGCAATGTGCGGAAGTGCGCCATCTTGCATAAAAATGATCTCATCCACAAATCCACTCTGTTGGAGGGCTGGGATGGTGTGGTTGCGCAAAAGACACCCATAGCGCTTACCAGTGACGGTACCGGTAACAGGATCGGAAGCACCTGTCTCTTCGAATAAATATGGCTCTATGATAAATGATGCCGCAAACCCGCACCGCACGGTGATCTTTTCGGGATGAAGTGGTACTGGTTGATTTGCGTGTGGATTTTCCGTTGCCCATATTCGGCAATTCTGTGTATTGACATATCCTGTCAGATGCAAGTGGGCTTCGTCTGTCCACAAAATCTTCCACGGCCAATCATTTTCCACTTTCATGCGACCAAAAAATTCTAAAGCAAAGATCTCTCTCGCTGACACGTTAGCAGGAAATAACTCGCGCACATGGGTAATTTTGAATGGGTAGCAAAGAAGGATGTTTCGTAGGATTTTACGCACCATGCCCACCGGTATGTCCAATGTTCGGACAATTCTCCGTGCACTACACGTTTGCACACCACCACTCGTCTCCTCCTGCATTGCTGTGGCCACTGCTTCCACTGACGTCGAATCATTTCGTTTACCAGGTTGCACACCAAAAGAACCTGTCTTTTCGAATTTCCGAATCATTTTCTCCAGATCCACGGCAGTCATCGGACCAAAGCCTTTTTCCAAACCCTTCAGTGTCCGGAACTTCTGCAGAGCGACGTGTACACAGTCATCATTCTTGTAATGCAGCTTTACAAGCAGAGCGCGATCCTGCATTGAAACAGCCATGGCGAACGTCGCAAACGCGAAAGGAGGAAAATCCAAGGTGTAGCCGGCACGTTTATTCCAACTTCAATGGGGTCGTGCGCATAACAAGTGTTTCCAGTTACGTATTCTAGGTCTTGCGCTAGCGTTTTCGCTTCCCGCGCACGGCGTCCCGGGTTCGATTCCCGGCGGGGTCAGGGATTTTCCCTGCCTCGAGATGACTGGGTGTTGTTGTATCATCATCATCATTCTTCCCCATTACGGTCGGAGGAAGGCAATGGCAAACCACCTCCGCTAGAACCTTGCCCAATCGGCGGTGCGGGTCTCCCGCATCGTCCCCTACGCTCCTCGGAGTACGGAACCTCATCATCATTCTGACACATACAGCGCCATCTATTTCTCAATTTTCACACTATTTTTTTTCTTCTGCCATTCGTTTTCCCCCTTCTCCGACAATATTCCGTTGCAATTTGACGTCATTCTGATCAGTGGTGTTATTTGATACAGCGTTTTGAAAGTTTAATTATAACCACCCTTTAGATATCCTCGTTCTTGCGAAGCACCTCACATCACTTATTGAAGGTAAGTCTTCCAGTCCAGACAGCGTACCAATTACATTCCTTTTGGAGAACGCTGATACCATATCCCTATACTTTGTATTGACGTACAACTGCTGGCTCGACGGAAGATCCGTACCAAAAGACTGGAGAGCTGCACAGGTCATACTAAAGTTCAAGAAAGGAAATAAGAGTAATCTGCTGACTTATACACCCATATCACAGGCGTCGATTTGCCGTAGGATTTTCGAACATGTATTGTGTTCGAACATTATGGATTACCTTGAAGAAAACGCTCAACTGACACAGAGCACGGGTTAAAAAAATATCGTCCTTGTGAAACACAATTAGCTCTTTATTCCCACGAAGTAATGAGTGAGTTCGACATGGGATCTCAAATTGATGCTGCGTGACGCAGCATGTGAAGGTTGCTGTGTATGGACGGGTTACTCCTGTAACCGAAATTTCAGATCTGAAGATGGTTCTAGAGGAACCGAAACCGGTCATATGAATAAACATTTCTTGCAATGAAGACGGATTGTAAATAACATTGTATAATAGGAAAATATAAAGAGGTAAAATAATAGTCGCAAAACAACATAATAATCCTGAAAGCTTCAATGACAAAATCTATGCACTTTTTGAAAAAAACATCGTTAAAATATGAATGGCGTCGAACAGGTCAAAAAATAGAGATGTATCGTCACCTACAGGCCGCACTACTGTACACATTCGTTTCATGACAATTGCAACATTTCCGCTGCTGCCTTGGTTCAGTGGGCCTTTTGAATAGATGAGAGCAGTCGCGGGACCCAGCGAGCGGCGACCTTTGCCAAGGCCAAAACGTCGTGCAAAATGTTTTAAAACTGATCCATGAACAATTCTTACTTTTTTCCACTATCGCCTCCATTTATCCGAGAAATTAAGACTCATTTCCTCTATCGATTCCTGCTTCGTTACGAGGAGATGGTCTGCCACTTCCTTCTTCGTCATTCAGATTTTTTGACGACACTGGAGGTTTCTACTCCACCTAACCGTTGTCTCATATGATGCTTTGTTGCCGCACAGTTTAGCCAAATGCCGGAGAAATGTGGAAAAGGCGATTTGGGGGGCAGCAGGATTCGTCGGAGATTTGCGGATCTCACCTTTACCAGGAAGTTTCGGTACCGACCCTTCGAAAAGAGGAAAGGCATTCTTCGAACAGGCAGTGTCCGCAAATTTCCGCTTTCAAGCCATCGTGTCCGAATATTTCCCGGCACCGCCAATACATAAGAGCTTCCACATGCTCAATATTTCTTAACAATACACTGTTGTCAGTCCCTCAATGTACAGAAACCACCATCTCGCCCTCAATTGTTATTTACGTATTTTCATTTGGCAACCCGATTTGAAGAAGCTAAGGTGTCGAAGAATGATTAAGCATTTGTTGCTATTTTATTAACTACGACTGTAAAAAAAGCAATAAAAATGGGTACTTGAATAAATGACAGAAAAGAACCACGTACTCTGTGTTGATTTTCTCACACAAATCCGACATCTTTTGTGGCTTATGAAAAAAAAAAAATAATATTATTGGCCGGTCCCATAGTGCTCCGAGCCATTTGAACCAGTTTTCTTTTTTTTTTTTGAAAAATTATTAACGAGGTCACTACACAGAATAGAGAAAGAAAACATGGTGATAAGAGGAGAAATTGTAGTTGAAAAAAAAAAAAAAGATTAGGAGTAACTGGAATTCATGGTGACAGGAAGGTATTAAGTGATGCTTAGTTTTGTAATATCAGCACATGTCAGCAGTACAATTGTCATAAAATGCTGCAAAACAATTACATCAGTTGTGCAATAACTAAAGTAAAGAAACATTTTTTTTGTGTTTTGTGATTGTTATTTCATGTAGCATGAAGCAATATGCAAATATAAACAGCCGGCCTTTGTGGCCGAGCGGTTCCAGGCGCTTCAGTCTGGAACCGCGCGACCGCTACGGTCGCAGGTTCGAATCCTGCCTCAGGCATAGATGTGTGTGATGTCCTTAGGTTAGTTAGGTTTAAGTAGTTCTAAGTTCTAGGGGACTGATGACCTCAGATGTTAAGTCCCATAGTGCTCCGAGCCATTTGAACCAGTTTTCTTTTTTTTTTTTGAAAAATTATTAACGAGGTCACTACACAGAATAGAGAAAGAAAACATGGTGATAAGAGGAGAAATTGTAGTTGAAAAAAAAAAAAAAGATTAGGAGTAACTGGAATTCATGGTGACAGGAAGGTATTAAGTGATGCTTAGTTTTGTAGTATCAGCACATGTCAGCAGTACAATTGTCATAAAATGCTGCAAAACAATTACATCAGTTGTGCAATAACTAAAGTAAAGAAACATTTTTTTTGTGTTTTGTGATTGTTATTTCATGTAGCATGAAGCAATATGCAAATATAAACAGCCGGCCTTTGTGGCCGAGCGGTTCCAGGCGCTTCAGTCTGGAACCGCGCGACCGCTACGGTCGCAGGTTCGAATCCTGCCTCAGGCATAGATGTGTGTGATGTCCTTAGGTCAGTTAGGTTTAAGTAGTTCTAAGTTCTAGGGGACTGATGACCTCAGATGTTAAGTCCCATAGTGCTCCGAGCCATTTGAACCAGTTTTCTTTTTTTTTTTTGAAAAATTATTAACGAGGTCACTACACAGAATAGAGAAAGAAAACATGGTGATAAGAGGAGAAATTGTAGTTGAAAAAAAAAAAAGATTAGGAGTAACTGGAATTCATGGTGACAGGAAGGTATTAAGTGATGCTTAGTTTTGTAATATCAGCACATGTCAGCAGTACAATTGTCATAAAATGCTGCAAAACAATTACATCAGTTGTGCAATAACTAAAGTAAAGAAACATTTTTTTTGTGTTTTGTGATTGTTATTTCATGTAGCATGAAGCAATATGCAAATATAAACAGCCGGCCTTTGTGGCCGAGCGGTTCCAGGCGCTTCAGTCTGGAACCGCGCGACCGCTACGGTCGCAGGTTCGAATCCTGCCTCAGGCATAGATGTGTGTGATGTCCTTAGGTTAGTTAGGTTTAAGTAGTTCTAAGTTCTAGGGGACTGATGACCTCAGATGTTAAGTCCCATAGTGCTCCGAGCCATTTGAACCAGTTTTCTTTTTTTTTTTGAAAAATTATTAACGAGGTCACTACACAGAATAGAGAAAGAAAACATGGTGATAAGAGGGGAAATTGTAGCTGAAAAAAAAAAGGTTAGGAGTATTTGGAATTCATGGTGACAGGAAGGTATTAAGTGATGCTTAGTTTTGTAATATCAGCACATGTCAGCAGTACAATTGTCATAAAATGCTGCAAAACAATTACATCAGTTGTGCAATAACTAAAGTAAAGAAACATTTTTTTTGTGTTTTGTGATTGTTATTTCATGTAGCATGAAGCAATATGCAAATATAAACAGCCGGCCGTTGTGGCCGAGCTAGGCGCTTCAGTCTGGAAGCGCGCGACCGCTACGGTCGCAGGTTCGAATCCTGCCTCAGGCATAGTTGTCTGTGATGTCCTTAGGTTAGTTAGGTTTAAGTAGTTCTAAGTCTAGGGGAGTAATGACCTCAGATGTTAACTCCCATAGTGGTCAGAGTCATTTGAACCATTTAAATATAAACAAATAGTGATAAAAGTCTTCGTACGGGATGAACATTAATAAAATCGACGAACTGCAGGGATGAATTCCTGGAAATTGTGGAAAAAAAGTCGATGAACATGTGTCCGAAAATGGACGGTGTACTGCATCAACAAAAAATCGTCCCAGAACGCAGTACAGAGCTGTATCGCATCTACGTCATATCAGGTGTTCAAAGTGGCCTCCAACGGATGCAAAGCACGCGTTCACCCGCCGTATCACTGATGGCCGCACTCTTTCGCACGTTCCGGCATCTCTCCGAATAGCGTCACTGGCGTCGTGACCACTTTGTTGTTGAAGAGTATGCAAATCAGGAACCGGTTCAGTATACACAACGCTTGGTAAATGGCGCTAGAAGTAAAAATGCAAGGGGTTAAGTTCGATGATCAAGCAGGCCGTGCTACAGGGCCTCTGCGTGCTATCCAACGTCCGGGGAAGATGGCGAACTATGATGCGAAAATGGGATGGCGCTCCGTCATGCAGAAAGCACATAACCTGTTATACTGAAAAAAAGCACATTCTCAAGCAGCCCAGGCAGAATATCCGGCGGGGAGTCCGGGTACGTTTCTCCGTCGAGGCGTTGTGGAATAATAACTGGTCCAAGTATATGGTCGTCAATAATCCCTGCCCACGCGTTGATGCTCAACCAATGCTGATGAGGCGCCTCAACGATCGTCTGTAGCCCATCATAGATGACGATTATGCAGATTGACCGTGCTACTTTTGGTAAAGGTTATTTCGTCGGTAAAGAGGACCGATGACAGATATCCCATAGTCTGGTGCAAAAACGATCAACAAAATCCTTCCCGTAAAGGGTAATTCGTTGCTGATAATCCTTGCACACGTCGCAGGTGACAGTAGCGGCTATGCTGCGGGGTACACGCAATCGTAGTTTGGCTTACACCATCTTGGCGGCCCACTTGCCTGAAGCTTGTACTGGAGTTAGTCTTAATATCCTATAGAAGAATGTCCTCCAGATCTGGTGTACGCACGGTTTGCCGCCTCGCTGCACGTTCATCTGTCTGAAAGGGCGCATCATCACACAAATACCCAAAAAGGACTTGAGCTGTTGTGAGATGCGGTTGGTGTGTGTGAGGGTACTAGTTTTGGTACAGCCGTGTCGCCTTTCGACCGTACACAAACACCATCTCGGCTTGTTCCCGACGTGTATACCGGATCATTCTGCTGCTTACAGTACGCTGCGTCAATCATACTGCCTGCAGCACACAAGGAATACACGGCACTTGGTCAGAGGAATTGTCATCTACCCGGCAACGATGCCTTTCCATAAACTTGTTCATAGGACCTTTTTTCCTCTAACTCCAGTCAGGAATCCGTCCCTGCAGTTGTCGGTTTTATTAACGTTCATACTGTATATATATTTCGATTTTGATCAGCATGTAACTAAATAATGCTACAGCAAGATGTCCAGATTCTTACAGACTCCTATTTATTGTTTAAATAGGAAGTACTGTCCGAACTGAAAGCAGTTTTCCGAAACTGCCATGTGAAATTCTCCGGTGATTTAAATCGACAAGCTAAAACTGTGTTTTACTACACTGAAACTGGTACACTTGCCTAATATGGTGTAGGGTCCACGCGAGCACGAAGAATTGCCGCAACACGACATGGCATGGATTCGGCTAATGTCTGAAGTAGTGCTGGAGGGAATTGACGCCATGAATCCTGCAGGGCTATCCATAAATCCGTAAGAGTACGGGGGTGTAGAGATCTCTTCTCAACAGCACATTGTAAGGCATCCCAGATATGCTCAATAATGTTCATGTCTGGGGAGCCTGGTGGCCAGAGGTAGTGTTTAAACTCAGAAGAGTGTTCCGGGAGACACTCTGTAGCAATTTTGGACGTGGGGGTGTCGCGTTGTCCTGCTGGAATTGCCCAAGTCCTTGGGGGCCCACCATGGACATGACTGGAGCAGGTGATCAGACAGGATGCTTATGTATGTGTCACTGTCAGAGTCGTATCTAGACGTATCAGGGGTCCCATGTCACTTCAACTGCACACACCCCGCACCATTACAGAGCCTCCGCCAGTTTGAACAGTCTCCTGCCGACATCCAGCGTCCATCTTCTCGATACAATTTGAAACGAGACCCGTCCGACCAGGCAAGATGCAAGATGTTTCGAGGCATCAACAGTCCAATTTCGGAGCTGACAGGCCCAGGTGAGGCATACAGCTCTGTGTCAGCAGTCATCAAGGGTACATGAGTGGGCCTTCGGCTCCGAAAGCCCATATCAATGATGTTTACTTGAACGGTTCGCACGCTGACACTTGCTGATGGTCCAGCATTGAAATCTGCAGCAACTTGCGGAATAGCTGCACTTCTGTCACGTTGAACCATTCTCTTCAGTCGTCGTTGGTCCCGTTCTTGCAGGATCTTTTTCCGGCCGCACCACTGTCGGAGATTTTGATGTGTTACCGGATTCCTGATATTCACAGTACACTCGTGAAATGGTCGTACGAGAAAATCCTCACTTCGTCGCTACCTCGGAGTGCTGTGTCTCACCGCTCGTGCGCCGTCTATAACATCACGTTCAAACTCACTTAAATCTTGATAACCTGCCATTGTAACAGCAGTAACCGATCTAACAACTACGCCCGACACTTGTCTTATATAGGCGTTGCCGACCGCAGCGCCGTATTCTGCCTGTTTCCATGTCTCCGTATTTGAATACGCGTGCCTATACCAGTTCCTTTGGCGCTTCAGTATATGTAAAATGGAAACAATGTGCCAGAGAATAATTTATTAACCAAATTCTGAACAGTTAAATATAACTACTATGAAAGTGATCTTTATGAAGAGCTGTTGAAAATGGTTGATGGCAGAAGTTTTCTTGTAGAAAACGACAGGTAAATTGAACCAAAGAAAAGATAGCTCCCCATTTAAGAGCTGCAACAAACAGTTGTGCAACATACTTGCAGATTTAGGAGACCCGAGTGACGAAACAAACATTCTTTCTGTTGTACCTGCGACCTGTTGTCCAGCGGCCAAGAGATGGGCACGGGACAGAGTGCCCATCATTTCGGCCCAAGTAAAGCCTTACGTGAGCCTACTATGAACCGATTCTCCTATCTCAGTGGCGGTTGTGGTGGTAAGTTCCTATGGGACCAAACTGATGATGTCATCGGTCCCTAGGCTTACACACTACTTAATCTAACTTAAACTACCTTACGCTAAGGACAACACCCACACCCACGCCCGACGGAGCTCTCGAACCTCCGACAGGGGGGAGCCGCGCGAACCGTGGCAAGGCGCCTGAAACCACGCGGCTACCCTGCGCGGCCTCCTATGTCAGTAAGCAAAACTCCTACATCAGCAAGTCTCCATGTCCGCTTATCTCTAGACGTCATTCCAACTCAGCATGGATTGTTACAGCGTTGACGAGATTCAAATGCAGGTAACTACCGCATGACACTCTGTGGCGTCCCGGCGCAGGTCTGGTCACCAGCTTTGTACGAAGATGTGGCCTGCCGGGCAGCATCAGTACGCTGATGACAATGTGGGCTGAGCTGTATTAAGTTACCTTTAACGGAGTGAGAGGGAGAAAGTCTCCTAGAATGCTTAGCACAGGTGATTTTGGAATGGAGAGGAAAAGTTGTTGGTTTCGTAGAAAATGAATAAGAGCGCAAATAATGAAGGGCTCAATTTAAGAACAATTTGTTTCCTAATAGTTCAACCTTAATTGGGGAGGTGCCTCACACTGGTTTCATATTTTTGCAAAGCAATGAGTGCACCCCACCACTCTACATGTTAGTCCTTTCTGGCTGTTCCCAGTTCCTGAGTTCCACCTCGCTCTGTTTGGAACCCGTTCCGACAATACACAATCAAATACTCGAACCACAATGGGAGACAATTGCAAGACAGCGCTTATCCCCCTTTGTAGTTGGACACATAAAATATCAACTATTACTCGTTGCTACTACTAGAGTCAAACTCTACACAGCTTGTTCTTAATTAAAAGGCAGAAAACCCAAGAAAATAACTATTGCTATTGGAAACTCAGTTGTCCTCCGTCTAGTGTGTACAGATTTTCATAGTTTTTACAGTGTCAGCATCAAAGTGTCACACCATGGTGACTGCTCCCAATGACTTGGTTCTTGTACTGCTCCTAGCTGTTACCTGGTGATCACTATCACTATCTTGGCCTCGTGCACTGGCCATTTACAAACTGGTTTTTCAGGGACTTTTCTGCGAGTTTCTCACACAGAGATGTTTCCCCTTCCGAAGATCTTCCTAAAGATCCTTCCAGAAGGTTATCAAACATTCTGGCTGAATGTCAGCATCAATTGTTGTTCGAGGGTGTTGTCCTCGACTATCCACAACTGGATCGCCGCTTCCTCAGCAGGTTGTCAAAAAGTCTGACCTCATACAGAGTGCACTTTCTGATGCCCAGTTGTCTCCACGCCTTATGTATTGTCTTGTTAAGTGGCGATCGAAAAGCTTCCATTTGATGGCGCTGATGCAGTGTTTATGCAACGCGACGTCGATGCGGATTTATAACTACCTACATGTAGGCAAGGGATTAGTATGGCGTTCGTATATCTCCGATGTGCGAGCAGTAAATCCAGAAACGGAAATATGGCGACGTTACTATCAAATGCACCCAAACAAGACCAGCGTGCTGTTATCCTTTTGTTTGCTGCTGAAAGACAGACACCGGCAAACATCCATCAGAGAATGAGATATGTGTATGGGACAACATGTCCGCCGAAAACCACCATTGTGGAATGGCGTTCCAAGTTCTGTGCTGGTCGCAGCTCGACACAAGATACTGGTCGATCTGGGTGGCAAGCCTCATCCATTACAGAAAAAGTGGGAGACAAAAAATGGTTCGAATGGCTCTGAGCACTATGGGACTTAACATCTATGGTCATCAGTCCCTAGAACTTAAACCTAACTAACCTAAGGACATCACACAACACCCAGCCACCACGAGGCAGAGAAAATCCCTGACCCCGCCGAGAATCGAACCCGGGAACCCGGGCGTGGGAAGCGAGAACGCTACCGCACGACCACGAGCTGCGGGCAAGTGGGAGACATTCGAGCTTCCGATCTATAGTTCTGATCACCCCATACACGATGATCACGCCTTTGGTCCTTTAAAAACGATCTTGAAGGATCGACGTTTCCTTTCGGACGAGGATGTGCAGTAGGCAGACTTCTTCATATGGACACAGTGAAACAGTGTTTTCTCAAACGGGTATCGTGAACCTGGTGCACTGGTGGGATGACTGCCTCAATGTTCACGCCAATTTTGCCTGATTGGCATACCATTTTCAGACTATACTGCCTTCGAAAGGAAACTCTTTGGTCCCCCATTATATCACTCTCCTGGCAGATGTTTCCCGCCGTACAAGCCAACAGCCATTTGGCTGTTGGGGCATTAAACGCGGTTTATCTGAAAAGGCGACTTGTCGTTACTCAGTGGACGTCCAGTTGCGTTACTGAAGCGCAAAATTCTAGCCTTGGTCACTTACCAACGGCATTCAGCAGAAGTACATACGCAGCAGCGTTCGCTGTACGGTCGTTGAGGAGACACTGCTGGTAGCCCCTTGGTTCAATAGTTGCGCGTCTGTTCGCCCGTACGCACCTGCGCAGCCGTCGTTCACTTCTGTCGTCTATGGCCAGTGATGCGTCACAGCTGACTTGGTGCCATTTTACCATGCACAGTATAATTTAACCACTACAACACGTGAACATTTCACAGTCTTAGCCGTTACGGAAATGCTTCCACCCTTGGCTCGAAAGCCAGTGATGATGATGCCATTTTGGACAACAGATAAATCACTCCGTTTTCGCATCACGACAACGATTGCGCCGTTTTCCGCATCCCCTGTCCGCTGATAGTGCTGCCACCTGCTGTCTGTGAGTGGTTATTGCACACTGATGTCGAAGATAGGCGATGGTTACCACAATGTGACTGGACCGTGAAATTAAGTAACATACACTACTGGCCATTATAATTGCTACACCACGAAGATGACGTGCTACAGACGCGAAATTTAACCGGCTGGATGAAGATGCTGTGATATGCAAATGATTAGCTTTTCAGAGCATTCACACAAGGTTGGCGCCGGTGGCGACACCTACAACGTGCTGACATGAGGAAAGTTTCCAACCGATTTCTCATACACAAACAGCAGTTTACCGGCGTTGCCTGGTGAAACGTTGTTGTGATGCCTCGTGTAAGGAGGAGAAATGCGTACCATCACGTTACCGACTTTGATAAAGGTCGGATTGCAGCCTATCGCGATTGCGGTTTATCGTATCGCGACATTGCTGCTCGCGTTGGTCGAGATTCAATGACTGTTAGCAGAATATGGAATCGGTGGGTTCTAGAGGGTAATACGGAACACCGTGCTGGATCCTAACGGCCTCGTATCACTAGCAGTTGAGATTGCAGGCATCTTATCCGCATGGCTGTAACGGATCGTGCAGCCACGTCTCGATCCCTGAGTCAACAGATGGGGACGTTTGCAAGACAACAACCATCTGCACGAACAGTTCGACGACGTTAGCAGCAGCATGGACTATGAGCTCGGAGACCGTGGCTGCGGTTACTCTTGACGCTGCATCACAGACAGGAGCGCCTGCGATGGTGTACTCAACGACGAACCTGGGTGCACGAATGGAAAAACGTCATTTTTCGGATGAATCTAGGTTCTGTTTACAGCATCTTGATGGTGGCATCCGTGTTTGGCGACATCGCGGTGAACGCACATTGGAAGCGTGTATTCGTCATCGCCATACTGGCGTATCACCCGGTGTAATGGTATGGCGTGCCATTGGTTACAAGTCTCGGTCACCTCTTGTTCGCATTGACGCCACTTTGAACAGCGGACGTTACATTTCAATTTTGTTACGACCCGTGGCACTACCCTTCATTCGATCCCTGCGAAACCCTACATTTCAGCAGGATAATGCACGACCGCATGTTGCAGGTACTGTACGGGCCTTTCTGGATACAGAAAATGTTAGCGTACAGCCCTGGCCAGCACATTCTCCAGATCTCTCACCAATTGAAAACGTCTGGTCAATGGTGGCCGAGCAACTGGCTCGTCACAATGCGCCAGTCACTACTCTTGGTGAACTGTGGTATCGTGTTGAAGCTGCATGGGCAGCTGTACCTGTACACGCCATCCAAGCTGTGTTTGACTCAATGGCCAGGGGTATCAAGGCCGTTATTACGGCCAGAGGTGGTTGTTCTGGGTACTGATTTCTCAGGATCTATGCACCCAAACTGCGTGAAAATGTAATCACATGTCAGTTCTAGCATAATATATTTGTCCAACGAATACTCGTTTATCATCTGCATTTCTTCTTGGTGTAGCAATTTTAATGGCCAGTAGTGTAATTTTTCGGACTGGTAATTAAAATTTTGTTACTACCCCTAGCACGGTGGAACGTGTGAAACGACGGAGGAGGAGTGAGTGATGTTGATAGAGGATAGGCAGGGGACTGAGCGGAGGCGAGGGTGGCGGCGTAGTCGGCGGACGACGCAGTGTCTGCCGTAGCAGGCCGGTGTCCGCTGGCGGCCAGGAATAGCTGCGGCTGCGGCGGGGCGGGGCGCGCGCCGTGACGTCACAGCTCTCGGTGGCTGCTGCTGCGGCGGCGGCGGCGGCGTCGCGGCGACGCGCAGATCGCGCCCGCGGGCCGTCCAGCGCGCACCGCCGAAATACGACCATGACTAACGGAAGATTTGCTGGCGTCACGTGCCGCAGAGCAGGCGTGCGGCCGCGCGCAGCCGCCAGTCTCGCGCTGTAGGCGTCGCGTCACCAGCCGCCGTGTCGCAGTCGCAGTCGCGGCCGCCGTCCGTTTCCCCGTGCCCGTGATTCCCCCGTGTGCGCGAGCAGCTCTTCAGCGGACCGTCTGTGTTGCTCTTCCAAGTTCCTGCCTCTTCGCTGCTGCGGACCGGATTTCCCGTCGCGGTGAGTTCCCAGTGTGTCGTGACTGCCAGTCACTGCGACTGCGCACTCTTCCTTCATAACATTCACCTCCATTAATCGTACCCACAGATTAGTGTATAGAATGAACAAGGCGTTTATTCCGGAGCACATCTCACTGAATTGCGACTAACAGCGGGTACCGCGCAGAACAGAACTGTTTAGAAACTTAGCTGTTCCAGTCTTTCGCCTGCAGTAAACGAAACTCCAAGACCACTGGTAGACGTACAGGGTAAACCAAACTCCACCGACTGTTCAATGACATTTTCTGACTATTTTTGTATAAGAGACCCATGGTCTCCAGTGGATCTTTACAAAGTAATAAGGTTATCGTGATTTGAAATGCTAACATCGCCTCTGGGATGTAGGACCACAACACCGTTAGTAATACATGGTGTTCGGAAATTCCCATTACAAACTTCTAGAACTTGTAGAGGGAAGTTAGTATACAGTGGTTTGAATAGGAACTAAGAAACGTACCGTTTCCGTTGTAGGACGGTTTCAGCTCAGATGTGTAACGCGTCCGCTTCTGCTGAGAGAAGAAGAAAAGTCTCAGAGTTGCTTGTTCTGGTACGCAATAGGGTAGACAGGATGACGTATATAACGTAAGTTAACAACTTTGGTGGTCACTACATCGAGCCTCTGTTGTAAGACCCCAGTACTGTTCTGTACGTACAGTATGCTGGGTCCTCTTTGTTTTGGAATAATACAAACACGTAATGTTTAAGTGTTAATACAAACAAATATGCTTAAGTGATAAACGGATGTTGCGTTATGTTCTTTTTCGATTTGTTACATTATGACTGTACTGCGTCACATCTAATTCAGTTCCTCAAGCAGAGGCGGATGAGTTAAACATCTGAACTGAAACAGTGGTAGAAAGGAAACGATATGCTTGCGGACACGGATTCCTCTTCAGAACATTATGTACTCATTCCCCTCTACAAGTCATAGAAGCTTGTAACGGGAATTTCGGAATACCCTGTACACAAATTTTTCATTTCGAACGCAAAGTACTTTTGTTAACGTAAGAGAGGCAATACCTTGGGCTTGTATTACACTATCAAATTTCTTTGACAAAGTTGATTCATCCAATATATTTGACGTAATATAGTAGGTAACTTTTGTCAAATGTTGTTTTTTGTCAAATTTATTTGATCAAATCTAGCGCCTCGTCTTCTCGCTTTAGCGTTAGAGTTGATCAAAGAAAGTGATCCCATTCTGTTTATTGCAAGGAGAAATCTCAGCTCCTGCTTGTAAACGTGGATACTGTATTTCTGAAGTGAGTGTTCTGCTTCGTTATATGAGGAGCGACTTTCTTGATGACGTACTAAAATGTTCACTCGTCCATTCGGAGGTGATTTTCATATAATTTAAAGGTCCTCGACTTGCAGCTCCTGTAACAAATTTTGGTGAATGCTTTTATTATATCGCCGTGAAACCCACGACTTTACCCAAGTGCCTTTCCTTTCTTCCGCTTCTCCTCCAAACGTAGACACAATGCGATTATAGTGCACGCAATTGCAGAGCATAGTAACAAGTTTTCGTCTGCCATTCTGAAGGAAGTATGACGAAATATTTAACGACAGCGCAATACCGGTTTTAGCGCCACATCAAAGGTCTGTGTCAAAGAAATGTGATTAATATTTGATCAAATTTCCTTGGCAAAGAAATTTGATAGTGTAATACTAGCCTTACGCACTAACGCAATATTTGAAATGCTTCGGCTACGAATAGAATGTCAGTGTGAATTTAGTACCTTATTAGCGGACACAGCCATTAACGCGATATTCGTAACCAACCATTTCATATCTGTTGATGGCGCATAACCCAATGAGACTGATCATATCTTAATACAAACATTTCGCTATTGAGACAGAAATTATTTTATTACGAACTATGATTTATTCGGTTTGTTGCCGTAGTCACCTTTCTTTCCACGAAAATATCGGCTCAGCAGTGAAAAAGTCCGTAACACACAGTCACTATGAAACACCTACGAGAGTGGTCATCTGCATTAGTCAGTGTGTCGACTGTGATTGAAAAGGAGAAAACAGAGTTTCGTGCTGACACTTTGATTTGAAGTGTTGAACTGCCGCACAGATCAAAACAGAACTGGATGAAGTTCATGCGGACTACACACCATCATTGAAGAACATTTGCTTTTGGATAAAGGAATTTAAATGTGGTCAGGCAAGCACCGAGGACGAAGAGCGCTCTGGCCGACCAGTTGTGGCCACCAAAAAGGAAACAACTGATATGGTAATGAAAGACCACCGAATAAAAATTCGTGAAATTGCTGAGACTGCAGGCATCTCAACTGAGCGAGTGCATAATATCCTGCTCGGAGGACTGGCTATGAAGATGCTGTGCGAGATCTGGGTGCCGCGAGTGCTCACAGTCGACCAAAAGCGCATCCGGCCAACACTTCAACGCAACATCTGGTGATGTTTAATAGCAATCCGCAAGACTTTTTGTGCCGATTTGTGACTGTTAGTTAAACCTGGATCCATCATTAGCCTCCAGAGTCAGAATGACAGTCAAAACAATGGACAAAGGCTGGTGAAAGTGCATCGAAGAAGGCAAAGACCATTTTGTTAGCTTGTAAGGTGATGGCCACTGTTTTTTTTTTTTTTTTGGGGGGGGGGATATTCCCGAGGAATAATCTACATAAATTATTTGGAAAAGGGCAGTGTCGTAACAGGTTGGTATTATGCTTCATTGTCAGATCATTTGAAACTTGCGTTGGCTGAAAAAAGACCAAGATTAGCACACAAAAAGGTGCTCTTTCACCCGGATAATGTACAGTCCTCACATCAGTCGTAACAATGGCGAAAGTGCTCGACTGGGGCTTCGGGCCTAGAGGTAGTTCCCCATCCACACTATTCACCAGACTTAGCCTCAATTGACTTGTTCCCCCTAACTTGAATCTGGCTTGCTGGGAAGAAATGTTCATTCAGTGAGGGAGTGATAGTCACAGTCAACGAGTATTCTGCAAAGTTTGACAGAACCTATTTTTCTGATGGGATGAAAAAGTTGGAAGAGCGTTGGACCAAGTATATATCCTTCAAAGGAGACTATGTCGAGAAATAAGGTGAATTGTTTACGAAACAAATATTTTTCTTACATTTTTACCAGACTTATCAAACCATCCTCGTATGTACAGATGCAAAAGTGGTTTCCGTCGTTTCGGTGACACCTCAGCATAGCTTGAATGCGAAGAGTGAAGTGGGGCATCCTGTTGTCAATAAAAATGGTTCAAATAGCTCTGAGCGCTATGGGACTTAACATCTGAGGTCATCAGTCCCGTAGAATTTAGAACTACTTACACCTAACTAACCTAAGGACATCACAAACATCCATGCCCGAGGCAGGATTCGAACCTGCGACCGTAGCAGTCGCGCGGTTCCGGACTGAAGCGCCTAGAACCGCTCGGCCACAGCGGCCGGCTGTTGTCAACAGCAAATACCGCGAGTGAATGAAATAAATTTCTTTCCAGATAAGACAGACAGCGCTAACTGTCAACATTTACAGTGCTGTTCAGATATTTTCACTGCAATACGTGAACGATAGTAAGTGAGAGTAAGAAATCAAACGAAATGCAATTACTATGTGGTGAGCGACCGGAGCCGACTGGTCATTTCTATGAAAATACTCTGTATTTTTGTCGCTAGAAGTCCGGTTTCGCATTCAGATATAATGTATTACGCTATACATTTATAATGAAAACAAAAACTCTTCAAATGAATTGATGACTTTTCCCTTATGTCGCCATACAGCGGTAAAGTTATCATCAGAGTGCTTGGCCACAAAGTACAGGGAAACAAAGGCAAATTCACAAATTAGTGTACTTATTTGCAGGGTTCAAATGTCGCACCTATCGCTGTTTGTGAGCGTTGGGTGCAACTTCTGTCTAGAGCAAGCAACGCAGGACACAACGCGGTACCATTAAGAGCAGAACGGAGCTAGGAGAAGGAATGGGGGACGAATAAGGACAGAGAATGTGGCCTTTTATCTGTGTTGCGAATAATGCAATGTTTTCTACTTGAAATCTGAGACTGCTGTCTGTCTTTCTTCGCTGCTGAGAAGGCTGGAGTGCCTAAGACTCGTGTTGTAGATACACTCTTTATGGTGCGCAGCTCACTATAATCTGCAAAGTATTACAGTAAGCAAAGTCTGACGCACTCACTTAAACTGTATGCTTTGCAGAGAGACGAGCATCAAGATCGAATGCAAAGATAATTTTTTCTTTGTCATCAACGTCCAGTCAATGGTTGTGTTGCTAGGATAGCAGAATTCCTTTACAAAGGTCGAAAAATAAATCATGTATTAAGTACAAGCTCTAAATAGCTCACTTCAGCAAATTACAAAAGATTCTCCAAGCAATAATACTCGTATACGAAATGTTTAGTTTCGAGAATAACGTCATAAAGAGATTTTTGCGTTGCTTTACCAGAAGACTAAATTTTCTCCTGTTCAGAAATCAGAAGGAGCGATCTGACCTTATTCGCCGTCTAAGGTGCATCTTCAATGATCAGAACATGTTCAGCTAACGTAAACAGATGGTCTACTGCGCATTTTATTGTGTACTGTGATTTTTGTGACGTAACAGTCATCTGTGCCTGCTACATATGTGGCCATGACTATGTGCACAGGGTGCTTTTTGTTTTTAAAAGTTTTATGTATAACAAATCTTTGTGTAATGGGTTACTTTTTATCCACTTGACTATTTATGCGATCTCAGTTTTAGAAAGTTTTCCCATTACCAGAAGACAATTTACCCTTATAGCAACTAACGAGTCACTGTGTTGCCACTGTATATGTTGGACGAGAATTAATCGATATGTCTAGATGCAACGTTTTCGAGGTCATTTCTTCTACTAGAACCAACTAACAATCAGAGAGCACACATTCGTGTTGTTATCTTGGAATCAAAATGTAACGAGCTTTATATTTCGAGTTTAGGGTTCTACGTACATGTGTATTATTAGTAATGGAAGAAGACTGATTTGTTTCCCGATGTAATGGGAGAAGGAAACGAAATCACTCGATAAAATCATTAAGAGGAACTACGTAGTAGTTCTCTCGAAGATTTTTCGCATGAACGAATGCCTCGCAACACTACACTTTATTAACCAAGCTCAAGAATGAAAAGGGAGAATAATTTGCTGTCATGTGAAGAAACACATGGGGCAACAGAATATGTTTTTGACTGTTACGGTTTGAAAATACATCGGCATCACCAGCACAGATAACACGCAAGAAATTTCGAAAAGTTTAATTTTATTAATCTTACAAAGTTTTTCGGGTCTAACATAGTGAAGTAGTGAATTTAAAAAGAAAGGACCAAAAATTACAGCTAAATTGTGGAAAAAAGATAGATGGTGCAGTAACTTTTGTTTTGATACAAATAATGCTGAATGTGTACGTCAGTGAAGCGCCGCATGGAAAAAGTATTTCACGAGGGGGTTGCAGGAATTAAAATAAACGTTGCTTTCGTAGTATTGTGGCCAGAGTAGCAGTTTTAGTTGTCAGAGTTTCAAGGTTCCATTCCCGGTGAATCCATAAGTAGCTCCTTTCCCTTTTTTCAATCATGGGCATGCAACCCCTTGTAGTGGAGGAAAGACGAAGGTGTTGCGGCAAATCACACTAAACGTTAGAGGACATCTTCTTACTCTGTAGAGAAAATTTGCCACGATGGACTTCACAAGTTTGAAGAGTGCGTACTTAAATTTACTATGATGGAAGTGCGAGAGACGACATTCTCTTAAACTATCGAATAATGAAGTAGCTATACAAATCATTTCAATCTGAAAACGAACAGCCAGCCGGGGTGGCCGAGCGGTTCTAGGCGCTACAGTCTGGAACCGCGCGACCGCTACGGTCGCAGGTTCGAATCCTGCCTCGGGCATGGATGTGTGTGATGTCATTAGGTTAGTTAGGTTTAAGTAATTCTAAGTTCTAGGGGACTGATGACCTCAGAAGTTAAGTCCCATAGTGCTCAGAGTCATTTGAACCATTTTTTGAAAACGAACAGTGCGTCTGTTTAACAATCGCGGCTTCTTTCACAAAACGACGTTAGTCGTATATCATTACCTCACTACTAATGATGACTAGGGTAAAAATACACATAGCCAGCTAAATAATGATGATGATGGCACGCTCAGAAGAGTCGCGGCGGCACACCGCCGTAAATCAAGGTGTGAGGCATGCTTCTTGGAATGGGTACAACGCCCGCTGTGCGACAAACGCGTCTTTCTGCGTATCTGCGCAGCAAATCTGGACCCTCCGGAATCGTGATTCAGCGGAACGCAGCCGGGCCGCACTGTGTCGCTCATCGAGGCGACTCTCCAGCTTAGGAGACAGCACTGGTCTTCACAGACTCTTTGTGGATCAAGTCTACCGAATACCGCCCCCAAATTAATTACGCTCTAATCTCAGATCTTGAGTGGGTGTAACCAGTCTTAAAGCACCGTATGTTTTCACATATTGTGCTACGAATTGTGTTGAACATGAATTGTGTTATATCGAAGAGAAGGAGATAAACCTCAGTTTTATGGAATGTCATCTTCCGAGAACTCTATGCTATCGAATTACTGGAAGCACTAAAGGGTACGGTTACAGCCCGAATAACAGTTCAAGATTTGTACTCTTGAGTCTATATCTAAATTGCCATTTACATGACACGTTTCACTAGCAGTCGTTCCCTGCATGTCTTAATATTTCCTGATACTCTCTTTCCAGTTGCATTCACATATTAAGTCAGAATTTTTTCTCATTTTTGTCGATACATTTTTGATGAAATATTACATGTGTAAAGGGTAGCTTAACAGTCTACTTAGTTCCCCGAACAACTACATAATATTTTGGTTTGGGCTGACCATTTTCTTGCCTTATACCAAACTGAAGCCATTTCCTAACATTCGAGCTGCACTTAGTAATAGGTCTCGCTTTGAAGGTATGGTATCTACACTTTCCCAGATGCACGAGTAATCTTACGTAATCGTTCTGTTTTGTATCAATTTGTGACCTTAGTACTTATTTAATCTGATGTACTGAATCCAGACGATTATCACTAGTTGTGGAATCGACTACAATGGAACTTTCTGAATTATTCACGTTGTTGGACTTGTGTTCCAGACACCGTATTACTTCTTAGCTAGTGGTATGCCTATCTGTAAGAGCTTTATTTTTCCGCATGCATTCCAAGCTTACCTACATGTATCATAAATCTTAATGAAAAGTTCTTAGCTAGACGTATGCCTATCTGTTATAATTTTATTTTTACGAATGCATTCCTTGCTTAACTACATGTATCATAAATCTTAATGAAAAGTTCAAAGATACTTGATTAAATATTCGACAAGGAACTCGATTCGTTCGACGATTAAGAACTATCCTACAGAATAAGCCAGATACAAAATGCTGTTGGAATGTAGCATATTTTCTCATTTGCGAAGTAAAGAAGTTTTTCCATCAAACTCATTCGTCGATACAGCGAGATACTCCCTGACGAGTAAGTCTACGACTGTTGTAGAACTGAATATTTTTCGTTTACAGAAATATATTGACTAGATTTGGTTTTCACTACGTGTAATATAAATGTTCTCCTAACGGCATAAAAACTACCCATTTTTCTTTCAAATCCGTGGTTTTGTTTCCGTTGTTGTTGTTGTTGTGGTCTTCAGTCCTGAGACTGGTTTGATACAGCTCTCCATGCTACTCTATCGAGTGCAAGCTTCTTCATCTCCCAGTGTCCGCAGCTCGTGGTCGTGCGGTAGCGTTCTCGCTTCCCGCGCCCGGGTTCGATTCCCGGCGGGGTCAGGGATTTTCTCTGCCTCGTGATGACTGGATGTTGTGTGATGTCCTTAGGTTAGTTAGGTTTAAGTAGTTCTAAGTTCTAGGGCACTGATGACCATAGATGTAAAGTCCCATAGTGCTCAGAGCCATTTGAACCATTCATCTCCCAGTACCTACAGCAGCCTAAATCCTCCTGAATATGCTTAGTGTATTCATCTCTTGGCCACTCTCTACGATTTTTACCATCCATGCTGCCCTCCAATACTAAATTGGTGATCCCTTGATGCCTCAACACAAGCCCTACCAACCGATCCCTTCTTCTGGTCAAGTTGTGCCACAAACTCCTCTTCTCCCCAAATCTATTCAATACCTCCTCATTAGTTATGTGATCTACCCATTTAATCTTCAGCATTCTTCTGTAGCACTACATTTCGAAAGCTTTTATTCTCTTCTTGTCCAAACTATTTATCGTCCATGTTTCACTTCCATACATGGCTACACTCCATACAAATACTTTCAGAAACGACTTCCTGACATTTAAATCTATACTTGATGTTAACAAATTTCTCTTCTTCAGAAACGCTTTTCTTGCCATTGCCAGTATACATTTTATATCCTCTCTACTTCGACCATCATCAGTTATTTTGCCCCCCCAAATAGCAAAGCTCCTGTACTACTTTAAGTGTCTCATTTCCTAATCTAATTCCCTCAGCATCACCCGACTTAAATCGACTACATTCCATTATCCTCGTTTTGCTTTTGTTGACGTTCATCTTATATCCTCCTTTCAAGACACTGTCTATTCCGTTCAACTGCTCTTCCAAGTCCTTTGCTGTCTCTGACAGAATTACCATGTCATCGGCGAACCTCAAAGTTTTTATTTCTTCTCCGTGGATTTTAAAACCTACTCCGAACTTTTCTTTTGTTTCCTTTACTGCTTGCTCAATATACAGATTGAATAACATCGGGGAGAGGCTGCAACTCTGTCTCACTCCCTCCCCAACCACTGCTTCCCTTTCATGTCCCTCGACTCTTATAACTGCCATCTGGTTTCTGTACAAATTGTAAATAGCCTTTTGCTCCCTGTATTTTACTC
This sequence comes from Schistocerca serialis cubense, assembly GCF_023864345.2. NCBI lineage: Eukaryota > Metazoa > Arthropoda > Insecta > Orthoptera > Acrididae > Schistocerca > Schistocerca serialis. Next base: position 312,790,491 of record NC_064644.1, on the reverse strand, counting down.
CTGCCACCTTCAGAATTTGAAAGAGAGTATTCCAGTCAAGATTGTCAAAAGCTTTCTCTAAGTCTACAAATGCTAGAAACGTAGGTTTGCCTTTCCTTAATCTAGCTTCTAAGATAAGTCGTAGGGACAGTATTGCCTCACGTGTTCCAACATTTCTACGGAATTCAAACTGATCTTCCCCGAGGTCGGCTTCTACCAGTTTTTCCATTCATCTGTAAAGAATTCATGTCAGTATTTTGCAGCTGTGACTTATTAAACTGATGTTCAGTAATTTTCACATCTGTCAACACCTGCTTTCTTTGGGATTGGAGTTATTATATTCTTCTTGAAGTCTGAGACAATTTCGCCTATCTCATATATCTTGCTCACCAGATGGTAGAGTTTTGTCAGGACTGGCTCTCCCAAAGCTGTCAGTAGTTCTGATGGAATGTTGTCCACTCCAGGGACCTTGTTTCGACACAGGTCTTTCAGTGCTCTGTCAAACTCTTCACACAGTATCGTATCTCCCATTTCATCTTCACCTACATCCTCTTCCATTTCCATAATATTGTCCTCAAGTACATCGCCCTTGTATAGACCCTCTATATACTCCTTCCACCTTTTTGCTTTTCCTTCTTTGCTTAGAACTGGATTTCCATCTGAGCTCTTGATATTCATACAAGTGGTTCTCTTTTCTCCAAAGGTCTCTTTAATTTTCCTGTACGCAGGATCTATCTTACTCCTAGTGATACATGCGTCCACATCCTTACATTTGTCCTCTAGCCATCACTGTTTAGCCATTTTGCACTTCCTGTCGATCTCATTTTTGAGACGTTTGTATTCCTTTTTGCCTGCTTCATTTACTGCATTTTTATATTTTCTCCTTTCATCAATTAAATTCAATATTTCTTCTGTTACCCAAGGATTTCTACTAGCCCTCGTCTTTTTACCTACCTGATCCTCTGCTGCTTTCATTATTTCATCCCTCAAAGCTACCCACTCTTCTTCTACTGTATTTCTTTCCCCTATTCTTGTCAATTCTTCCCCTATGCTCTCCCTGAAACTCTGTACAACCTCTGGTTTAGTCAGTTTATCCAGGTCCCATCTCCTTAAATTCCCACCTTTTTGCAGTTTCTTCAGTTTTAATCTACAGTTCATAATCAATAGATTGTGGTCAGAGTCTACATCTGCCCCTGGAAATGTCTTACAATTTAAAACCTGGTTCCTAAATCTCTGTCTTACCATTATATAATCTGTCTGAAACCTTTTAGTATCTCCAGGGTTCTTCCATGTATACAACCTTCTTTAATGATTCTTGAACCAAGTGTTAGCTATGATTAAGTTATGCTCTATGCAAAATTCTACCAGGCGGCTTCCTCTTTCATTCCTTAGCCCCAATCCATATTCACCTACTATGTTTCTTTCTCTCTCTTCTCCTATTATCGAATTCCAGTCACCCATGACTATTAAATTTTCGTCTCCCTTCACTATCTGAATAATTTCTTTTATCTCTTCATACATTTCATCAATTTCTTCATCATCTGCAGAGTTGGCATATAAACTTGCACTACTGTAGTTGGCGTGGGTTTCGTGTTTATCTTGGCCACAATAATGCGTTCACTATGCTGTTTGTAGTAGTTTACCCGCACTTCTATTTTCCTATTCATTATTAAAGCTACTCCTGCATTACCCCTATTTGATTTTGTATTTATAACCCTGTATTCACCTGACCAAAAGTCTTGTTCCTCCTGCCACCGAACTTCGCTAATTCCCACTATATCTAACTTTAACCTATCCATTTCCATTATTAAATTTTCTAACCTACCTGCCCGAGTAAGGGATCTGACATTCCACGCTCCGATCCGCAGAACGTCAGTTTTCTTTCTCCTGATAACAACGTCCTCTTGAGTAGTCCCCGCCCGGAGTTCCGAATGGGGGACTATTTTACCTCTGGAATATTTGACCCAAGAAGACACCTTCATCATTGAATCATACAGTAAAGCTGCATGCGCTCGGGAAAAGTTACGGCTGTAGTTTCCCCTTGCTTTCAGCCGTTCGCAGTACCAGAACAGCAAGGCCGTTTTGGTTAGTGTTACAAGGCCAGATCGGTCAATCATCCAGACTGATGCCCCTGCAACTACTGAAAAGGCTGCTTCCCCTCTTCAGGAACCACACGTTTGTCTGGCCTCTCAACAGATACCCCTCCGTTGTGGGTGCACCTACGGTACGGCTATCAGTATGGTTGAGCCACGCAAGCCTCCCTACCAACGACAAGGTCCATGGTCCATGGGGGGTTGTTTTCGTTGTCGATTGCAAAAAAATGGTTTATTGCGTTGATGCACGAGGGCGTGTTGAAAAGTAATGCCTCCGAATTTTTTACGTGAAAACTCTTAAGGATTTTTAAATAAAACAAACTTTATTACCATTCTAGGTGGCCGAGCGGTTCTAGGCGCTTCAGTCCGGAACCGCGCGGCTGCTACGGTCGCGGTTTCGAATCCTGCCTCGGGCATGGATGTGTGTGATGTCCTTAGGTTAGTTAGGTTTAAGTAGTTCTAAGTTCTATGGGACTGATGACCTCAGATGTTAAGTCCCATAGTGCTCAGAGCCATTTGAACCATTACCATTCTACTTCTTTATTATTCCTGTCTACATATTTATTTTTCTACGTAGTCACTCTGGCGAGGAACACATTTCTCAGTGAGAGACAAGTTTGTTGCTACCGTCACTGTAGAATGTTTGACTTTGTTGACGGAGCCACAAGCTCACCTCTGCTTGAACCGCTTCATGACTATTAAAGTGAAGACCTCGAAGGCGTTCTTCAATTTCTGAAACCAGATGAAATTCGGATGGACCCGACTGGGGACTGTATGGAGGGTTATCGCTGTCAGTGAACGTAAGGCGACGGATTGTTGCAGATGTAGAGGCGCTCGTATCTGTTCTGGCGTTGTCATGCCGGACAGAGTGCTCCCCATACGTGGATGAACTCTTCGAATTCGTACTTACAGTTTTCTGAGGGTCTCGTAGTACCTTGTGGAGCTTGTGGTGGTGCCTTTAAGCGTGAATTCCAAATGCAGCACCCCTTGAACATCCAACGATTTTCTGTGAAGAGTTCATCATCCTAATTCTGATGAGTCTCGTCAGTTGCCTTAACTGGTGTTCCACTCTGCACTCTACCACACACGGTGAGGTTAGCACACAAACAACCCAGTTTCGCAAATTACTCACGTCGGTATCATCAACACCGCACACAGCTTTCATTCTTGTATGGAACTCAATTGCGGGCACTTTTCTGCGGTTAGAAACTCGATTACAGCACATTGTTTATCACGCACCGACGTAAGTTACATTAACATGCCGCCATGTTATACGCAACAGTTCAGAGCCCTCTAGTGGCGGAGGGTTGCAACTCACGTCAGCGAGATGGGAATGTCGACCGAGTAACACACATGACATGTAATGCCTCAAACAATAAAAAGTTCGGATGCATTACTTTTCAACACGTCCTCGTACGTATTGCATCTAGTTCCCGATGTAAGAAGGGACGTTTCCTCAAAATCTGATAGTCATAATATTGTGCAATTGCGTTACAATCAGTGGGCAGTAATTTTTCAGAACAGAAATCTAGAAACTATTGTAACATTGCCTGTCGTCTGTGGGACAATGTAAAGAAATGTGACTACGACGGGAATCACCAAGTTTTAATTATCGCATCAAAGAAACCAAGCTACGACAGTGAAATTAAAGTATTGATGTTAGTGAATCTCTAATATTCACTCTTCAGTGCGAGATATTCTTCCCAACGACGGATGACTTCATCTCGTCGTCATTCTGGATATGCTTGCCAGGCATTGGTTTCTACATCTGGCGAAAGACGAAGAATTGATTGGGAGCCATGTCAAGAGAATGTGTGAGTTGAGCAAAATTTGATAGCTCAAAAAAGCATCGTGTGTGACCGTGTCGTCTGTAGAAAGAGCTGAGGCACTGTCGTTGAGCAACCACATTCCCCTTTGCAGATACTCGCTATGCTCAGTCTTGACAGAATCCAGTAACCTCCTCGGAAGTTTATGGTAGTATGTACACTATGTGTTCAAGCGCCTGCCGGTGTGGCCGAGTGGTTCTAGGCGCTACAGTCTGGAACCGCACGACCACTACGGTCGCAGGTTCGAATCCTGCCTCGGGCATGGATGTGTGTGAGGTCCTTAGGTTAGTTAGGTTTAAGTAGTTCTAAGTTCTAGGGGACTGATAACCTCAGATGTTAAGTCCCATAGTGCTCAGAGCCTTTACTATGTGTTCAAAAGTATCCGGGCACTCCCCAAAACATACGTTTTTCATATTAGGTGCATTGTGCTGCCACCTACTGCCAGGTACTCCATATCAGCGACCTCAGTAGTCATTAGACATCGTGAGAGAGCAGAATGGTGCGCCCCGCGGAACTCACGGACTTCGATCGTGGTCAGGTGATTGGGTGTCACTTGTGTCATACGTCTGGGAGCGAGATTTCAACACTCCTAAACACCCCTAGGCCCACTGTTTGCGGTGTGATAGTGAAGTGGAAATGTGAAGGGAGACGTACAGCACAAAAGCGTACAGGCCGACCTCGTCTGTTGACTGACAGAGACCACCGACAGTTGAAGAGGGTTGTAATGTGTAATAGGCAGATATATATCCAGACCAACACACAGGAATACCAAACTGCGTCAGGATCCACTGCAAGTACTATATCAGTTAGGCGGGAGGCGGGAAAACTTGGATTTCATGGTCGATCGGGTGCTCATAAGTCATACATCACGCCGTTAAATTCCAAACGACGCCTCGCTTGGTGTAAGGAGTGTAAACATTGGACGATTGAACAGTGGAAAAACGTTGTGTGGAGTGATGAATCACGGTACACAATGTGGCGTTCCGATGGCAGAGTGCGGGTATGGAGAATGCCCAGTGAACGTCACCTGGCAGCGTCTGTAGTACCAGCAGTAAAATTCTAGGGCAGTGGTGTTATGGTGTGGTCGTGCTTTTCATGGAGGGGGCTTGCACCCCTTGTTGCTTTGCGTGGCTCTATCACAGCAATGGCCGACATTCATGTTTTAAGCGCCTTCTTGCTCCCAACTGCTGAAGAGCAATTCGGCGATGGCGACTGCACGTTTCAACACGATCGAGCACCTATTGATAATGCGCGGCCTGTGGCAGAGAGGTACATGACAGTAACATCCCTATAATGGACTGGCTTGCACAGAGTCCCGACCTGAATCCTATAGAACACCTTTGGGATGTTTTGGAACGCCGACTTCGTGTCAGGCCTCGCCTATCGACATCGATACCTCTCCTCAGTGCAGCACTCCGTGAAGGGTGGGCTGCCATTCCCCAAGAAACCTTCCAGCACCTGATTGAACGTATGCCTACGACAGTGGAAGCTATGATCAAGGCTATGGGTGGGCCAACACCACATTGAATTTCAGAATTACCGATGGACGGGGCCACGAACTTGTAAGTCATTTTCAGCCAGGTGTCCGGATACTTTTGATCACACCGGTGTTTCATCATACCCTGCAAGCCACCTAATGGTGTGTGACGGAGGGTAGTTCTGGCACCACTAACTAATCCCTCTCTCCCCTGTTCCATTCGCGAACGGTGCGAGGGAAGAATGATTGTCGGTAAGCCTGTGTAATAGCCCTACCTTCTAGGATTTTTCTCGTCGTGTTCATTTCGCGAGATGTATTGGGAGCAACTAGTATGTTGTCCGATTCTACCCGAAGAGCGCTCTTTCAAAATTTCAATCTCTCCGTGATGCACAATGCCTCTCTTGTAACGTCTTCCACTGGCATCTCTGTCACGCTCTTGCGTGACGAAACGTGCCGCTCTTTGTCGAATCTTCTCTGCCTCTTCCATTAGTCCTACCTGGAAAGAATCCCAGAATGATGAACAATACTCACGAATCGGTAGAACAAGCGCCTTGTAAGCCACTTCTTTTGTGGATGAGGTATATTTCCTTAAAATTGTTCCTATGAATCTCGGTCTGGCGTCTGCTTTTCCTACTATTTGTTTTATATGATTATTCCACTGAAGGTCGCTCTGAATAGTTACTCCTAGATATTTTACAGAAGGTACTCTATGCATTAATTCGTCAGCAGCAGTGTAGTTGTACAGTACTTTTCCCATCTATGCTCAGTTTGTTACATTTATTTACGTTCAGAGTCAACTGCCGAAGCCCGCACGGTTCACCATTCCTCTACAGGTCACTCTGCAAAGCTCGTCTGCGGGTAGTATTCAATAAGAACTATTTACGCAGCTCCTTAACCCTGCCGTGCAGTCATCAAGCTCGTTTAGTCAAGTAGATATATTATATATTGAAAGCAAAGGTCAGTCCTATACTTTAAAGAGATGCAAATTGCAACAAGAAATGTTCAGGGTGCCCCTATGTAAAGAGGTCTATTTTATTTCTTAAAAAGTTGCAATGTGAAAAGCATCTAAAAATAAAAATCGTATAAAATACAGAAGGTAAGAAGATGAGTAATAAAGTATAAAGAATGAAACAATTCCCACTGGAATAAAACATTAAAAGTCAAATGACACATACAAGTTTCTATGGTCTACCCTTTATATACAGCGCGTACCCAGTCCATCTAGCCATGTGTATTCTAACGATGTGTGCGTTGTCCCCAATAACAGCATTATTTACTGAAAACCATAATTATTTATACTGAAAAGATATCAAACATTCAGAGGGAATAGTGGCGCAGTGTGGCATTGATTTTTTGATCATAGGGTGGGCTGATGATGGTAACCGAGGCCGGTAATCATTGGACGAATTAAAAGTGCGACTGTAGACTAAAACAAACAAATAATTTTGTTCTGATTGTGTTGATTTAGTCGACAGTATGTCATCTCAGACAGCTTACTCGTGAGGAGAACGCAGAAATGACGCTAAAGATGTGAAGAATGCTTTGCAGTTTTGCGCGAAAGACAAGCGCCGGCGACCCCGTTTCGTCTGACTGCAGAATACCTAGCTCGGTCGCACGAAAGTGGGCTGGCCGTTTAACTTTCTCCCCGAGTACCGGATTGCGGATCGCTCGCTGACTTTTTTTTTGTTTCGTTCCCTCCACTCGCACTGGTTGGACGAGTTTCGTTGTGCCGGTCTCCTTCGTTTTTCTGTTCTCCTGACGCAACAGCTGGAATTCAGAGCCTTCGGGTCGACAGAGCCAATGCGGCCGCAAGCTACTCAAACTGTAGAGAAGGCATACCTGTGATGACTCAGATGCGCAGAGCAGAATAAACTTGTCGGCAACGTACTTCGCATCCCGTGTCACGCGACTTCGGTAAGGCGCAAGGTTACCCGGAGACGCTCTGCAGATTTTGAATGCCATTAAGCCGCTAATCAGACAGGTCCCATTCAAACGTACTGTGGATATCTCACACTCGTTTCACATGCATCTTAACAACTTTTATTCGATATCTGGAAACAAACTGGCAGAAAGCTTTAGAGAGCGAAATTCAAGGACATTGCGACGTGTGTCACAGGTAAGTTGTCACTAATTTGCTGTGGAAGAAAAGGGATAACCACCACTACTTTTTAGGTTTCGTCGCAACAGTATTCCATAAATTATATTGCGGCAGAATTGCGAAATGGTTTTATAATACGCCAGTATTATTGAAAGTCTCCCCAAAACTTAAAATTTTAATCTTTGACCTACAGAAAATCGGTGATACATACCGCATGCTTCCCGTTTTTTATTGATTTTTCTATCCCTTATACGCAAATGTACAACATTTCAACGTATTTTTTTATGCACTAGTGGCAACTAAATTACAGAATAATAATCACTTGAAAAACCATACAGAATTAAATAAATTACAAAGAAGTTAACCAACTACAACACTCGAAAGTTATGGTGATTCTCGTGTACGACTGTGATGGTGTTACCCTAACGCATTACGCTCCTCCTGCACAGTATTACTATTCGTTTTTGAAGTATCACCTGTGACCAGCTTTGCAAAAGAAGCGGCGATACTTTCTGCGCAACCCAGCCACCATTTTGCATGACAATGCGCGGGCGCGTACAGCGCAAGCTGTGGCTGCTCTGTTCGGTCGATGGGACTGGGAAGTACTGTTCCATCCACCATACTCCCCGGGCTTAAGTCCTTGTGACTTCGATTTGATTCCGAAGATGAAGGAACCACGTCGTGGCATTCGCTTCAGAACTGTTCCAGAGACTCGACAGGCTGTAGACCGCTCCATTCGCACCATCAACAGAACAGGCTCTGCCAACGGTATACTACGCCTTCCACATCGCTAGCAACGGGTTCTACACAACGCTGGTGAGTACTTTGAAGGACAGTAACAGGGGCAAGCATGTAACACTTTTGTATTGGTTGTGAATAAATAGTTGCCACTATCTAAGTTCCAACCCTCGTATATGACCTGAACTAAAGCAGATAAAACATTAAACACAGACACGCTCCTGAAATGAAACCAGTATTTCGCAGCTTGGTCAAGAGAGCCTAATGGAATAACAAAGCGAATGTCGTGGGAAACTGCCTGCTGATAAGAGTCACAAATTCATTTGTATCGCCAGCTGCGGAATAGTAATGAGACACCTGCCGAAAAGCTGCACGCCTTACGTGTCACGTGCTGGATGACTGTTACGTGCAGCGAGCAAGCAAGTGACCTCTTTTGTGATGAGCGCGTAACACTTTCGATATTTTACTTCACACAACACAACGCAGTACCTATGCTGCGAAAAGGTTACGCAGCCTCAATGAAGTAACGATTATTGTCGAAAGCGATCATAATTCTAACTGCTAACAAAGCCAATGCCACCGAAATAAATAGCCATTCATTGCTAAGTACGATGTTCCAAATAATGGCTCGGAACACTTGGATCATCAGAACATCGTCTATTGTGCACACGTATACACCATTATAAACCATGTAACCGCAGTAGACGCATCAGACGCAAAGTCGTTGGCAGTCAGTTCACTACTGTATTCACCATCACTGTGAGCTACGTCGTTGATGATTGCGTGTAGTATTAGAGCTTGGGTTTTGAGTACCATCGCATGTAAAAATTGTAGCTCCAATTTAGGCTTTCGGCGTTTTGACCTGCTCCACCTTTATCTAAGCCTTCGCAAGGCTTGTTTTCTTTTTGCTACTTATTGATTAATTAATTCAGTGTTTTTTTCATATTCAACACTCGATTTACATGCTTTTTTCCATCGTATGTAGGACTGTGTTAATATTTCAATTGTTGTTGTTGTAGTAGTAGTTGTTGTTGTTGTCTTCAAGCCAGAGAATGGTTTGATGCAGCTTTCTATGCTACACTACCCTGTGAAAGCCTCTTCATGTCTGAATAACTACTGTAACCTACAGCCTTCTGAAACTGCTTAGTGTATTCATCTCTTTACGGTTTCTACCCTCCACGCTTCCATTCAATATTAAGTTGGTGATCCCTTCATACCCCAGAACTTGTCCTACCAACCGATCGCTTCTTCTAGTCAAGTTGTGCCGCAAATTATTCCTCTTCTCACTTGTTCTATTCAGTACCTCCTCATTACCCATCAATCCTTCAGCATTCTTCTGTGCCGGCCGGAGTGGCCGTGCGGTTCTAGGCGCTACAGTCTGGAGCCGAGCGACCGCTCCGGTCGCAGGTTCGAATCCTGCTCGGGCATCGATGTGTGTGATGTCCTTAGGTTAGTTGGGTTTAATTAGTACTACGTTCTAGGCGACTGATGACCTCAGAAGTTAAGTCGCATGGTGCTCAGAGCCATTTGAACCATTCTTCTGTACACAACATTTTGAAAGCTTCTAGTCCCTTCGTGTCTAAACCAGTTATCGTACATGTTTCACTTCCATACATGGGTACACTCCATATAAATACTTTCAGAAAAGACTGCCTGACACTTAAATCTATACTCGATGTTTCTTCTTCAGAAACGCTTTTCTTCCCATAGCCGGTCTACATTTGATATCCCCCCTACTTCGACAGTCATCATTTATTTTGCTCACAAAATATCAAAATTCATTTTCATCATTAAGTGTCTCATTTCCTAATCTAATTCCCTCAGCATCACCCGATTTAATTCGACTATATTCCATTATCCTCGTTTCTCTTTTGTTGATGTTAATCTTATATCCTCCTTTCAAGACACTATCCATTCCGTTCAGCTGCTTTTTCAGATCCTTTGCTGTCTCTGACAGATTTACAATGTCGTCGGCAAACCTCAACGTTTTTGTTTCATCTCCATGGATTTTAATTCCTACTCCAAATTTTTCATTTGTTTTCTTTACTGCTTGCTCAATGTACAGTAGTTATTCAGACATGAAGGGGCTGCATCAAACCATTCTCTGGATTGAAGACAACAACAACAACAACAACTATAACAACAACAATTGAAATATTAACACAATCCTACATAGGATGGAAAAAAGCATGTAAATCGAGTGGTGAATATGAAAAAAACACTGAATTCATTAATCAATAAGTAGCAAAAAGAAAGCGAGCCTTGCGAAGGAGATAGGTTACAATCCTGCCTCACTCCATTCTCAATCACTGCTTCCCTTTCGGGTACCTCGATTCTTATAACTGCCATCTGGTTTCTGTACAAATTGTCAATTGCCGGCCAGTGTGGCCGAGCTGTTCTAGGCGCTTCAGTCTGGAACAACGCGACCGCTACGGTCGCAGGTTCGAATCCTGCCTCGGGCATGGATGTGTGTGATGTCCTTAGGTTAGTTAGCTTTAAGTAGTCCTAAGTCTAGGGGACTGATGACCTCAGATGTTAAGTCCCATAGTGCTCAGAGCCATTTGAACCATTTGAACTCTTAAACCAAGTGTTAGCTATGATTAAGTTATGCTCTGTTTGAATTATATTCTGCGTTTTTAATCACTTGCTCATGTCTTCAGTACACTTCCTATACATTACACTGTATCCAGACACACGTCTCAAAAATATTACTGCACTGACTCCTTTATACTGTTCGTCTCTTACTTTTTAAATGCAGTTCTCACTGATATATAGCAAATCTGGTAATCCTGTTACTTATAGAGTTTCGGTAGGGTGTCTTTGTGAACTTTTACTCTGAAATTTCGTCGTGGAAATAATTAAAAGGATTCGGTTTATTCTCTGTTACTTCGTTTGGCCCGGGTATCATGTATTTTATGTATTTGAAAAACTTAACCTATTCTATTATTTGATTCATTATTTCGGTTTTAACCTTTAGTGATTCAAGTCTTTAGGAAAATGGTCTTTGTCTTAGTACCATAACTATCCATTTTGCACACTTAAGCAATTTTATTCAATAAAAAAATGCCTTTCTGTAAATCTTTCTCGCTTTGGCATTTATAAATAAGTATAATTGTCACATTTATATAATTGATTGTAGACTGTCTAATCACTCGTAAACAGACTGTGATTATTTTCTTTTTGTATGTATTTAAAAGAGTAGAGAAAATGGACATCCTTGTCTAGCTGCTTGATTCGTTTCTGCTCTGATTTAAAGAAACTGTTTAATTCACCAAACAGTATAATAAATTTATAAGATGCAGTATCTAACAGGAATTCCATTTCAGTCTAACTGTTCTTGTAATTTTCTCAACTGTTTTTTCGTTTATGTAAGAGTAAAAATAAATGTTGTTTAGTAGATTCCAGATTTTCATTTAATGTTCTCAACTTCGAGTGCACTCTCTTTTAAATTGCTATACAAGTTGTTCATTACTATATGTTAACTCATCACGAGGATATTCCTTGGAACAAATATATAAGACAACTAATTTACAAAATGTGCTCTAAAGTGATTTTTGAGGAAGCTGTGCGTCCAGGAAGGTACTGACTCTGAAGGTAATATTCAACGGAAAAAGTAAAACCAATAGCGGTACAGCAACGAAATTTGGCAAACAACTTGGGGACTATACAGCTTTATCATTGCAACAGGAGCTCACATACTGATATTGTTCAAAGCTTGGTAACATTGCATGTAACGAAGCTGAATGCAGAAAGCAATATTAAATACGGTATCTTTAAGACAAGCGCACTTCTCACCTTGGATGCACAACTCGCGTATTACATGGATAGCTTATAGGTGCTTGAGTAGGAAATTAGCAGTCCACGCTATTGTCGTACATTCATTTCTTAGTTTTGTAAGCTAACTACTTTAGGGGAAGATGACGGACAAGTGTAAGACGCGCACTCTGGGGGTTCCGAACAAACTTAATTATGTATAAAGATAATAACAACAACAATAATAGTGCTAATAATAATAACAATAATAACGTGTAACTCAATGGCCTGGTGCAAATCTTTCCACTGGACGCCACTTCGCCGACATGTATACCTCTTACCTACCACAGTTATCCGACCGAGGACAGAGAACGAACCGTTTAACTTGGAATCCGAGCCACGTACTGTCGCAGGTGATTCCTGGCATCGTTTAGAGGTGAAATCTAGGTTAAAACGAAGACGGAAAGTTCTATCACGCATCTGTGATTCGATCCCGCGACCTCTCGGATTGCAGGCTCGCGCTTTACTGCTAGACCATCAGACATGTGTCTAGACAGTTCATCTATAGGTTTTGATGAGTGAGGTTTCAAGTATGAAAATATGTGATCACCATATCTTTTGACTGCTTTGGCTTAGAAGCTATTGACATGCGCGGAAAGACGGGCTAACCCTCAAATGTAAAACCTTAGAGATAAGTGTTGCCATCTGTTGCTGAGTATGCGAACTATCAAAATTCCCTACCCTAATGTGATATTTAATGATGAGACCAATGTCAATTTTGATAGTTCCCGTATCCCAACAACAGATGACAACAGTTATCTCTAAGTTTTCATATTAGAGGGTTGAATATGTAGATGAACCAATATGACCGAATGCTCTGGACGAAGAAGTTAACTTAGCAAGACCAAAGAAATTGGAAGTTGCTTTTTAATTAACGGAAAACGTGCGTTAAAAGAAGAAACAGAAGAGAATGACACAGGGAAACACTGAGAAACTGCCAGGAAGAAAGAAAGGAGAAATGAAAGAAGACGTAAGTTATTTAATTCTGCAATTCAGTGAACTTTACCAGCAGCCGTAAAGCTTAAGATATTTTATTTTATTTTGAAAGCAACCAGTTTCGGCGATTTATTTTGCCATCTTCAGGTTGCTGTCACGCTTTCGTATGAAGCAGCTGCACAACGATTGGGATTCACGATATCCAGTTTTATGGCGTTATACGATAAGTTCATTGATTCGAAAAGAGCGTATGGGACCTGAAGATGGCAAAATGACTTGCCGAAACCGGTTACTTTCAAAATAAAATAAAATATCTTAAACTGTACGGCTGTTCGTAAAGTTCATTGAACTGAAAAGTACGTACCAGCCGATGTCCCCTGGCCGTAATGGACCAACAGAGTTTAAGTTATTTCATGTGGTCTACAGTAGGCCAAGTCATTAGAAATGGCTCTGAGCACTATGGGACTTGACATCTAAGGTCATCAGTCCCCTAGAACTTAGACCTACTTAAACCTAACTAACCTAAGGACATTACACACATTCATGTCCGAGGCAGGATTCGAGCCTGCGACCGTAGCGGTCGCGCGATTCCAGCCTGAAGCACCCAGAACCGCTCGGCCACACCGGCCGGCCAAGCCATTAGAGAATATTTAAATAAAACTTAATATGCTACGTTTAAATCGCACTAAAAAGTATGAAATAATTTCTCCTAGCCTCATCCAGATTCCTAACCCCATTCATGTGGTTCCGAAAATTTGTGATCATGAGTTTTTATTAGCTATGGGAATACTTTTAGGATTTATCACGAAAAACGTGGGGTATACGTGTTATGTAATTGATGCAAGAATAGCTCACCTCCTATTATCTTTTACTTGCACATCAAGGTTTTTGCTATCAATCTTACAAGTATTTTCATAGCTATTAAAAATTCACAATCACAAATTTTCAGATCTATCTGTATGCAGTTAGGAATCTGTATGCGGTTAGGAGAAATTATTTCATAATTCTTAGTCAGATTTAAAAACATGGCATGTGAAAAATTAATTTTTATTTGAATAAATATTTTCTGGTTTTAGTCTTGTGTGTTGGAATTTTTCTGTCGATTTCAAACATTTTTATGAGATTACAACAGAGAAATGTGGTAAATCTCAGTTTTTTTTTCAATTTCTCTTCACAAGAGTTAACTAGTACACTGCTTCCAACTACGATTACCTCGCAAAAAAACCTCGAAGTTAAAAAACCAGAGAGAATCGGACTCAGAGAGGGACTTGCAAGCAACCGTTCCTACCACACGCAAGTGGATCAGTAAAATGGAGAAATAGCAGTGGTACACGAAGTACCCTCCGCTATACACCAGATGAGAAAACGGGATAATATTACATAGTCATCGAGTTCTGAGTTTTGTTGAAAGTTTCAAGTATCTGAGTCTTCAGGAACTGATAATGGTAAACAAAGTACCCTCCGCCACGCATCAGACAAGAAAGCGAGTTAATATTGCATTTCCATCCAGTTCAGAGCGATGTTGCAAGCTCCAAGTCTGTAAGTCATCGGGAAACTGATAATGATAAACAAAGCGTCGTCCGCCACACACCAAACAAGAAAGCGAGTTAACCCTAGGTTACTAAACGATCATAAAAATTACGATTGCAGGTGGTACCAATTTGTAGTTCCCGACAATCTGATACTGTTAGTACTGGGTGTATAACGGGATATTTTGTACTTACGTTTTATGTGACTTACCATTAGAGACATTATAATTGTAATTAACTATTGCATAAACTATAAATTATGACTTCCTCTGAGTGAAATGTGGAGTAGTAAGATTTGCTATGGTGTAGTAACAATGTAACATTTTTCCTCCTCTAGGGTTAATATTGCATTGTCATCCAGTTCCGATAACTGTTGAAAAGTTTCAAGTCTCTAGCTCATCGGAAAGCTCGTTTAAAATCAAATGCAAAATTTGTACCGAACAAACAGACAAGAAAACGACCTAATAAAAACATGTTAAAAAGAGGGAAATTGCAGTTGTATACAAATTACGAGCCGGCCGGAGTGGCCGTGCGGTTCTAGGCGCTACAGTCTGGAACCGAGCGACAGCTACGGTCGCAGGTTCGAATCCTGCATCGGGCATGGATGTGTGTGATGTCCTTAGGTTAGTTAGGTTTAAGTATTTCTAAGTTCTAGGGGACTGATGACCTCCGATGTTAAGTCCCTTAGTGCTCAGAGCCATTTGAACCATTTATAGCCGGCCGAAGTGGCCGTGCGGTTAAAGGCGCTGCAGCCTGGAACCGCAAGACCGCTACGGTCGCAGGTTCGAATCCTGCCTCGGGCATGGATGTTTGTGATGTCCTTAGGTTAGTTAGGTTTAACTAGTTCTAAGTTCTAGGGGACTAATGACGTCAGCAGTTGAGTCCCATAGTGCTCAGAGCCAACCATTTATACCGAAAATTTAATGTCTCTGACTCATCGGGGAGTTAGGTTAAAATCGATTGCAAAATTTGTACAGAACAGACAAATAAGAAAGCGACCTAATAAGAACGTGTTAAAAATATGAAACGTGCATGGTGTGATAAAATTATTTTTATTCAGTTGCGCATAGACGGACCTAACTTGAAAATTATCAGCTAAGGACAACACGGAAACGGATGTTAAAAATACTAGTAGTAGCAACGTCAGTAAACATGTAGAGATTTCATAACGGGTGTTCACTAATTTGTTGACATACACTTTTGTCATCAAATCGTAACTGTGATCATTAAGGCCGAAGGAAGTGGGAGCATCACACCAGTAATTAGTGGACATTCTACGACGATTTGTTTCCACATAGCCGGCTGACGTTTTTTTGGCAGCTGTGAGTAGCGGGGAGGACGCGACGGAATTAACCGTGACTTCACGCTGTTTCCCTTGTTCTGAGGGAAGGAGGGGTGGAATGATTGCAAGGAGGGAAGGTAGGAGGAGAGGGGTGGGGTGGGGGGAAGCGACGGGGCGAATGACGCGACAGGCAAACTATAAACAGTAAAGGCTGCGACGCGCAGTGTGTTTGCCACACCGCCAGGCGCAGCGGCGCCAAGCTGGATGTGAGCCACGACTGGCTGCAAGGGCGTTCACCCGCCACAACAGCTGGCAGAGGCGGGGCAGGTGTTAGCGGCCGGCCCGGAAGCCAGAGTTGCGAAAACACCCGACTCAGCGCGGGGACCACCGTGTTGCAGGATAAAGAGGCGGCGGAAAAAAATACGACGAACTACTGTTTAACACGCACCTCGCGAGCTCTCTGCTCGAGCCCTTCGCGATCTACACTACTGGCCATTAAAATTGCTACACCACAAAGATGACGTGCTACAGGCGCGAAATTTAACCGACAGGAAGAAGATGCAGTGATATGCAAATAATTAGCTTTTCATAGCATTCACACAAGGTTGGCGCCGGTGGTGACACCTACAACGTGCTGACATGACGAAAGTTTCCAACCGATTTCTCATACACAAACAGCAGTTGACCGGCGTTGCCTGGTGAAACGTTGTTGTGATGCCTCGTGTAAGGAGGAGAAATGCGTACCATCACGTTTCCGACTTTGATAAAGGTCGGATTGTAGCCTATTGCGATTGCGGTTTATCGTATCGCGACATTGCTGCTCGCGTTGGTCGATATCCAATGACTGTTAGCAGATTATGGAATCGGTGGGTTTAGGAGGGTAATACGGAACGCCGTGTTGGATCCCAACGGCCTCGTGTAACTAGCAGTCGAGATGACAGGCATCTTATCCGCGTGGCTGTAACGGATCGTTCAGCCACGTCTCGATCCCTGAGTCAACAGATGGGGATGTTTGCAAGACGACAACCATCTGCACGAACAGTCCGACGACGTTTGCAGCAGCATGGACTATCAGCTCGGAGACCATGGCTGCGTTTACCCTTGACGCTGCATCACAGTCAGGAGCGCCTGCGATGGTGAACTCAACGACGAACCTGGGTTCACGAATGGCAAAACGTAATTTTTTCGGATGAATCCAGGTTGTGTATACAGCATCATGATGGTCGCATCCGCACATTGGAAGCGTGTATTCGTCATCGCCATACTGGCGTATCACCCGACGTGATGGTATGGGGTGTCATTGGTTACACGTTTCGGTCACGTCTTGTTCGCATTGACGGCACTTTGAACAGTGGACGTTACATTTCAGATGTGTTACGACCCGTGGCTCTACCCTTCATTCGATCCCTGCGAAACCCTACATTTCAGCAGGATAATGCACGACCGCATGTTGCAGGTCCTATACGGGCCTTTCTGGATACAGAAAATGTTCGACTGCTGCCCTCGCCAGCACATTCTCCAGATGTCTCACCAATTGAAAACGTCTGGTCAATGGTGTCCGAGCAACTGGCTCGTCACAATACGCCAGTCACTGCCCTTGATGAACTGTGATATCATGTTGAAGCTGCACGGGCAGCTGTATCTGCACACGCCTCCAAGCTCTGACTCAATGCCCAGGCGTATCAAGGCCGTTATTGCGGCCAGAGGTGGTTGTTCTGGGTACTGATTTCTCAGGACCTATGCACCCAAAATGCGGGAAAATGTAATCACATGTCAGTTGTAGTATAACATATTTGTCCAATGAATACCCGTTTGTCATCTACGTTTCTTCTTGGTGTAGCAATTTTAATGGCCAGTAGTGCACATAAACGAAAACAAACACATTGAAAGCCTCTCAGATTGTTGTCGTGTTCGTTCATTTGCGGAAGGTATTCGATCTGTTCCGGAGTGTTGTTTAATGAACCAGTTACGAGTCTGTGGAGTATTAGGACAACTTTGGATACAGGTTTTCCTTGTATGTAGAAATCAACTCGTCGTTCATAATGGAACGAAAACAACAAAAGTAAAGGTACTTACGGGAGTACCCCAAGTGTACGTTAACCGGCGTAGCGGAGTGAGTCTCTGGGACTCCAGGGAAGTACGAAGTTGTAGTAACTTTCGCGTTTGTTGATCATGAAGCATACGCCGCTCGTACTGTACCTTCGTATGGCGGGGAGACACGTCACGTGCTCAGGTGACTGCAGTCTGTTATCAAAGCATTGTAAATAACGAACTTAACAGTCCCTGGACACCGCGACGCAGTTAGAGTAATATTTTTAGTTTACTGAATATGTCAACGAATCCAAGAAAAATTAACGCTACAGATCCTAACTTTGAGGTATGTGTACTGTCAATATTTTAGTTTTTCTATAGAAATAAATGTGTGCTCTTTTCTTACAGTTTAGACTTTATGAAATGTGTGTTCCATTAAAAAGTTCTTATTTGTCAGTTTTTCCTTGAAAACAGATGCAACAGAAATACTATGTCTATTTTTGTAATATTTTTAGTTTCAGATTTTTTCGCTTTAGTTTGTTTCTAGCTGGTCGAAAATATAAATGTTTTTTTTCCTTGTACATCTTCGATTACAACAACAAAAAATCATTACAGGACACAATAACTTTTTTGGTGTTTTGGAATCCCCACGACTACGGAAGGCATTCAGTGTTAAAATTTCCGACCACGCCGGTTAAGAATTTAAACGGTCTCTACTACACTGGTATCAATAACTTTTATTTATTTATTTATTGGTATTTGAGTATTTCCCATACAGCCATCTACCTAAGTGCTAGACGGTTAGAATTAACCTTTCACTACTTGAGGCAGTGCAGACGGAAGACTATTTACCGAACGCATACCCAGCTTTACAATAATGTTCAGACTGTGCGCTGCAGGATTTGCGTTGTTAGTACTGTTAATGCCGTGACTTGACGTCAGACGCCGGTACTGGTCCGGCGACGTAGGGTTGAAACGCAAGCATTAGTGTGCGTTACGGGCGCACACAGTCAACTTGGGTGTGGACAAGGTGAGCAGGGCTTTACTCGCAAAGCTCTTTTGTCAAAACAACCGTAACAGTGCTGCTTCTCTTCGCAAGTACCAAGGCACTAAAGGAATTCGCAGATGACATGAATCGGAAGTTAGAATTAAGTGGTGATTTAGGAACTGCTCCTGGGAGCAGTCGACAGCCAATTGCGCCACAAACTACTGTGGATATGGCTGAGAATGCTTGACAGAATGTGCGACCTTCAAGTAGAGAAAGAGATGTGTCAAGACGTCCCATTGTCCTCCGAAAAGTGCGGCGAACAGTTGCGGAATGGTACAGGGTGACAATTATTGAACTATATGAAATGAAATCGTGATAACTTCTGAACGGTGTGCGCTAGGTCGTTCAAACTGCACGGTTGACCATGGGGCATGATGGGAATTAGTAAGCGCTGTACGGTTTGGTTTAGCGACGAAGCCCACTTTCATTTGGATGGGTTCGTCAATAAGGAAAATTGATGCATTTGGGGGACTGAGGATCCACATTTCGCGCTCGAGAAGTGTCTTCACCCTCAACGGGTGAGTGTGTGGTGCGCAATGGCCAGTCACAAAATAATCGGTGGGATAGTCCTTGATGGCACGGTGACAACCGAACGGCACGTGGAGGTTTTGGAAGATGATTTCATCTCCACTATCCAAAGTGATCCTGATTTTGACAAGATGTGGTTCATGCAAGACGGAGCTTGACCACATCGAAGCAGGAAAGTGATGTCCTGGAGGAGCACTTTGGGGACCACATTCTGGTTCTGGGGTACTCAGAGGCCACTGGCATGGTCCTCGGTTGGCCGTTATATTCTCCCGATCTGAACACATCCTACTCCTTTTTGTGGGGCTATATTAAAGACAAGGCGTACAGTGATAACCCCAAAACCATTGCTGACCTGTAGACAATTCATCAGGTCGTCGACAGCGTCGATGTTTCGACACTTTAGCTGGTCATGCAGAATTTCGCTATTCGTCTGCACCACATCATCGCCAATGATGCCAGGCATATCGAACATGTCATAACCCAAATACTAATATCTGTAATGTTGAATAAAGTGTGTGCACGCCGCAGTTTGTAACTAATTTACGTTTTTTTCATATAGTTCAATAGTTGTCACCCTGTATCTCTAGAGCGGTGCCAAGTTGTCGTCGATGCAGATGGTGGTCACACTGAGGAACGTTTATAACCTAGAACGTAAGCATGGCACGCAATTAAAAAGTCACGCACTCATGCGGAATTAAAGTGTGTTCCTTTCAATGGTTTTTTCGTTATTTCTCTCCTGCGAGTCTTTACAAATGTTTCTAAAAGGTTGCATTGTTCTACGATCAATTGTTTTTCATAGAGACACTGTCAAGTAGTGAAAGCTTAATTATAACCACACTGTAAAGCATAATGACATACAAATGGCACAGATGCAAAGCAAATTGCTAGAAACAAACAGTAATGGTGATTACATAAAACACAGACAGTAGCAACATGAAATAACATGCTGAAATTAACAAAGTTAGTGTACGTGAATAGTTCACATCTCTCCTTGTGCTTCCATTAAAGAGCGGTATGGTTTTTTATGCAGTGAAATGTCTGTGGTTGCCAATAATGTTGGCACAGATGTTGGTAACTGCTACCTCTTGCTCTCAACATTCCTTCCACTCGTCCACCAGTGCAATTGAGAACTGCTAGATGGTTGTTGGTACATGTGGACAAGCAGCAATATGTCTGTCCAACGCATCCCACACGCGCTCGGTCGAAATAAAGTCGGAGGTACAGGTAAGCCAGTCTATTCGCCGAGTATTCTCTCGTTCCAAGAGCTTCTCCACGTGCAGCCTACGATGCAACAGCGCATTGTCATCCATAACAATGAAGTCAGGGCCGAATACGCCTCTGAAAAAAATCAAGAACAGTACGGTGTCACAATAGCGTTGACCAGTGAATGTACCGTGTTCAAAGATCTGGACGTCAGTACGCCCTTGCAGCATTATATCAACCCATACCATAACACTTGCACGTCCAAAACGATCATGTTTGACACTGTTCCTGTGTACATTACGTGTTCCCACCTATCGCCATATGAGGGTACTTCCAGTATTGCGGAACATGTCTGTTTTGATGGTCCAGGTGTTGGCGTGAGGGAGGCTTAATGTTGAATGGACGTATTGACCGGCCCGTTCTCCGACTTAGGGGCTCCGGAACGCCCTATACTTGCAATGTTATAATAACGCTTATAAATTACATCTTTCCTCACAAAGTATTTGAGGTAGGAAGTTGAACTTTTTACAGATTATTTATTGGAATATGGGCTACAACTTAACACAGGGATTTTACAAAATTTTAGTTCAGTTATTAAAGATGATTTTTTTCAATTGTAATGAAAATTCACAACATTTTTTTGCAATTTTTTATTTATATATTCAAAAATATACAGTTTTTTGGAAAAAGGCTGTGTTAAATTATGCAAAAGGCACTGTGTAACATTTACTGAAAGTTTGAAACAAATATGTCTGGAAGATCCTTAGAAAACATGTAATTAATATGAGAAAATAAAAGTTTTGGGAATCGAGCGACAAAGATTGGATTAACTTTTTAGTGCATTCCAGGTCCATAGGATGGATTATCTTCATCCTCTGCAAACTCCTCCTCCAGCTTCCTCTTGTTCCTCCTCCTGTTTACTCTTGCTTGTATTTCAAGACTCTTTACAGCCCTGTCTGCAGCCCGAAGGCGTTCCTTGTCTAAAGCAAGCATCGCTCGTTGTTGTGTTCGTAGATTTTGCTACCATTTTCTTCAGTTGCAGTTACTGCAACACTGTTCCAAAAGGTGGTCATGTATGAACACTTATCACATTTCAGTTGTATTTCACTAGCAAGTCCTACGTGCTTTATTATGGAGAGTTCCAGACCAACTTCACTACAATGAATACATCTTACACAGTTTGAAAAAATTCCTTTGAGAACCGACATATCAAATATTTCATTCACATCCGATTCGCCCATAAAACATTCATAGTTTTCACTCATTGAACCAAGCTTCTTCTGTGAGGTATTTTCTTTCCCACTTTGACTGCTATGGGCAGGTGTACTTGAGAGGTTAGGTTCACTCACTGGGTTATTGTCTTTATTGTTTACAGTAATAACACATACCTTTGGCTTTCCAACATTTCTCCTTTTCTTAAAAGCCTTCAGAGGATTTCTAATAACTTTACTTTTACTCACTATTATACTTCAACAAAACAGAGACTCAAGAAACAGAATTAATTACGAATATTTTCGAGATAACGACAGAGTAAATAAACATGAAACAATCGACAATCACACCAGCGATATATATTGAACCATCACAGGTTAGCCACAACACATACTTTATCTCACATCACTAAAATGTACCTGATGAACACGGACGTTAATAATAACACCATTTGACAGCGCCACAGTGGGTCACGCCCATGTAGAACACATTTAAAAAAAATTTAAAAATAGTTGTAGTCTTCGGAATTGAATAAATTATATATCTATTAAAAGATAATAGTCTGCAGATTCAGAAAACGCAAAAAAGTAAAAATTGAACTTTTCATGATTTTGAGCCTTTCCGGAGCCCCTTAAATCCCATTGAGCACATGTGGGATGTTTTGGGGGAACGTACTCATATTGCAGCACGTCCAAATGCACTAACGACCTTCTACCGCGTTGGTGGAGCAATTGACTGCTCTTCCACAAGGACTCCTTACCAACCTTGTGGTCAGAGTGTTAGCACGTTGAAGAGCACATATTTCCGTCCGTGGTGATCATACCTTGACCCACCTTTTGCAATGTCCAGGAGACCGTCATAAATCGCAGTGACTTCAGTGTACTTATTGTCTTTGAATAAAAGTTCGTCTCATTGCGTGTTTCTTTCAGTTACCATCAAAACTTCACTGTTATATGTATGATCCGAGTTTCATCGAGCTATGTTACTTGGCAGTGATACCTCACTCGAAAGCCACTTCCCTCTTTAAGTTTTGCTGGCCAATGTACTTTGGAATCCATAACCTCCCACATGTTTCGATAATCTCCAAATAATGAGATATTGTCCTCGTCAACGGTAAACATTGATGACTCATAGAACCACACCTGTGCGTCTTTCTGTACAGATTGCTACCGCGTTTAAAGAAACGCCGCCCAGTGACTTAGAATAAAAATTTCGCACATCAATACGGGTGCGCCACGATCGGCGACGACACAAGTCTCTTCCGTCTAAGATTAACCCCTTAATGCCGAGTGTCGCGACTTCGAAAGTGCTGTGCTAATAATTCGAAGGTTACCGGCTTTTTAGCGCCAGTACCGGTAAGTGATGATTATGCGTAAAGCTTCTGACAAGTGCTGCGTCCTGCTGAGTTTTCCGGGTACCTCTAAAGAGCCACGAATTTTTATTTTTATCTTTCATCTAGAAATTTGTTCAGGTATTAAGGGGTTAAAATGAGTCCCTTACACTGGGCTCGGCAACTCTTCCATCTGGCGAGAATCCGGGCAGCCAAATTGGACGCGATGCATGATGTTTCTTAGGAACAATCTTTGATCTATCCCATTGTATGTACTCTAATTAAATTCTTAAAAACTGTTTGATCGTGTTGCGTATTGCAGTGTTGAAAGTCACAAAATTTTTTCTGTGTTCAGATAAAGGAAGGCCTCCAGGATGGCGATCGAAATGCGGAAACCTGCTTCAGTGTACACAATACTGTTCTGTGGTGATTCTGGTGTACCATCAAGACGATACTTTAGCAGAAACCATGCTGTTCTTCTTACCACAGGAAAATTTATCTGCTCAGGACCAGTGAGAAGCGAGTCTACTGTTCGAGAAACCCTGGCACATTTAACGTCCTAAAGAGCAATGCGCATAAAAATACACTACTGCTTCCCACACAAAAGGAATTTATCTCGTCAATGATATTTTTTTCAAAGAAGCATTCCAATACAACTAATAAATCATTAAAACAGATCGCATTTATTATCCACTAGCGTTAAGTTTTGTTTTTAAATTTCTCGTACTGGTTGGAGCAACTGAACATTAGCCGAAACTCCTTGATCTTCATTCCTAAAAGACCGAACTGTGCTGAGTAATATTTTTGTAATTTTCTGGCCGCTAAGTGAAGTTTTTTCATAAATGTGATGGAACAGCAACTCTTTATCACGTAAGTTTTAAGTCAATCAGTGTATGCAACTTCGCTCTTATTGCCTTCCTGTTTCCTCTGTGTGTTGACCAGCCGCTACATGGCACCGTTATCCTCTCCTAGGCCGGTCCTGTGGCCGAGCGGTTCTAGGCGCTTCAGTCCGGAACCGCGCCTGCTACGGTCGTAGGTTCGAATCCTGGCTCGGGCATGGATGTGTGTGATGTCCTTAGGGTAGTTAGGTTTAAGTAGTTCTAAGTCTAGGGAACTGATGACCTCAGATGTTAACTCCCATAGTGCTCAGAGCCGTCTGAACCATTTTGTCCTCTCCTAGGGTATCACATCAGTCCACGCTGCGCTGTTGCGACGTAGAGGTGGCAGCGCCACCTTCTGTTAGCACCATAGAAGAACACCGTTACGTAATCCGGGTCTTATGCTCTAGAGGTGTACCAGGAGCTGCAGTTCACAGAGGACTTTCAGTAAAATGCGGGTGCAATATTTTTTCGCTGCGAAGTGTTTTCCAGTGGACTGAATAGCTCAGAACTGGTTGAATGAACGAGGAGGATGAAAACTGGGCGGGGCGTCCAGCTACAACAACAGCTGATGCCAGTATTGAAAAAAATCCATACATTGATTCTGAATAACAGGTGAATGACTATTGATGTTGTGGTAAACGATATGCAGATTAGTCATGATACTGTATATGAAATCATGCGTAATAGGCTCAAGTTTCACACAGTCTGTGCAAGATGGGTTAGAAAACAACTCAACGAACAGCACAAGCGCAACTGTGTGAAAATCTGTCAGCATCTACTGGACCGTCATCCTAACGAAGGTGAAGAGTTTCTGAAACGAATAGTTATAGGAGAAAATCCACCTATAGAAGCGTTAAGAGGCGGTCGATTCAGATCCGATCGAAAGGCAGAGGAATCGGTGCATATATGGCTTGCTCCACAACCAAAACTTTTCTTTCAGAAGGTATCGGAAATTTTGTGCAACAGTGGACGAAATTCGTTGGAAACCAAGGTGAATTAGTTGAAAAATGATATATGAGTCTGGCGACATACCATCTGACTTTCGGAAAAGCATCATCCACACAATTCCGAAGACGGCAAGAGCTGACAAGTGCGAGAATTATCGCACAATCGGCTTAACAGCTCATGCATCGAAGCTGCTTACAAGAATAATATACAGAAGAATGGAAAAGAAAATTGAGAATGCGCTAGGTGACGATCAGTTTGGCTTTAGGAAAAGTAAAGGAACGAGAGAGGCAATTCTGACGTTACGGCTAATAATGGAAGCAAGGCTAAAGAAAAATCAGGACACTTTCATAGGATTTGTCGACCTGGAAAAAGCGTTCGACAATATAAAATGGTGCAAGCTGTTCGAGATTCTGAAAAAACTAGGGGTAAGCTATAGGGAGAGACGGGTCATATACAATATGTACAACAACCAAGAGGGAATAATAAGAGTGGACGATCAAGAACGAAGTGCACGTATGAAGAAGGGTGTAAGACAAGGCTGTAGCCTCTCGCCCCTACTCTTCAATCTGTACATCGAGGAAGCAATGATGGAAATAAAAGAAAGGTTCAGGAGTGTAATTAAAATACGAGGTGAAAGGATATCAATGATACGATTCGCTGATGACATTGCTATCCTGAGTGAAAGTGAAGAAGAATTAAATGATCTGCTGAACGGAATGAACAGTCTAATGAGTACACAGTATGGTTTGAGAGTAAATCGGAGAAAGACGAAGGTAATGAGAAGTAGTAGAAATGAGAACAGCGAGAAACTTAACATCAGGATTGATGGTCACGAAGTCAATGAAGTTAAGGAATTCTGCTACCTTGGCAGTAAAATAACCAATGACGGACGGAGCAAGGAGGACATCAAAAGCAGACTCGCTATGGCAAAAAAGGCATTTCTGGCCAAGAGAAGTCTACTAATTTCAAATACCGGCCTTAATTTGAGGAAGAAATTTCTGAGGATGTACGTCTGGAGTACAGCATTGTATGGTAGTGAAACATGGACTGTGGGAAAACCGGAACAGAAGAGAATCGAAGCATTTGAGATGTGGTGCTATAGACGAATGTTGAAAATTAGGTGGACTGATAAGGTAAGGAATGAGGAGGTTCTACGCAGAATCGGAGAGGAAAGGAATATGTGGAAAACACTGGTAAGGAGAATGGACAGGATGATAGGACATCTGCTAAGACATGAGGGAATGACTTCCATGGTACTAGAGGGAGCCGTAGAGGGCAAAAACTGTAGAGGAAGACAGAGATTGGAATACGTCAAGCAAATAATTGAGGACGTAGGTTGCAAGTGCTACTCTGAGATGAAGAGGTTAGCACAGGAAAGGAATTTGTGGCGGGCCGCATCAAACCAGTCAGTAGACTGATGACAAAAAAAAAAAAAATAAATAAATAAATAAATTTGGTATCTTGTTATAGTAAAAAAAAGTATAGTATAAAGGGAGGCCGTCATGAGAGTCCAGCTTGCTATTCAACGAACGTCACAGACGCCGTCAAACCTGCTACACCTAAATCAGCTTTACTGCACTCGCCATACCGACGAACTACGATTTCTGAACTAGTGGCACGATGGAGGGCGGGAGGGGGGGGGGGAGGGGAGGTGTTTGAGATTAAGGAGGAATTACATCTGGTTCTTCTTTAGTCAGCCAGTAACACAAAAAGTTCCATTCCATTTACTGTTCATCGTCAGTTCCACAGTTCTAGGCAGCGTGGCTATTCATGAAAATAAACGCCGGCCGAAGTGGCCGTGCGGTTAAAGGCGCTGCAGTCTGGAACCGCAAGACCGCTACGGTCGCAGGTTCGAAGCCTGCCTCGGGCATGGATGTTTGTGATGTCCTTAGGTTAGTTAGGTTTAACTAGTTCTAAGTTCTAGGGGACTAATGACCTCAGCAGTTGAGTCCCATAGTGCTCAGAGCCATTTGAACCATTTCAACCATGAAAATAAACGATTTGCCGTGTTTTGATATGGGTACAGGTAAGCTGTCGTACGAATGTTGGAACATTGGATCCTATTCGTGTCGCCATAAAAGTTCATAACTTCCAATAACGTTCCGCATATGATGCGTAATTTCCATCACAATTAATTAAAATTTTTTGAGACGTGACACTGATTCGTAACTCTAATTTATTACTCACGTGCGCACTTAGCCTTGGTAACGCATCTGACATCATACCCTGAAGAGCCAAAGAAACTGGTACACCTGCCTGATATCTTGTAGAGAGTCCCGAGCATGCGGAAGTAGCGCAACACGACATCGCATGGACTCGATTTGTGTCTGAAGTAGTGCTGGAGGGAATTGACACCATGAATCCTGCAGGGCTGTACATACATCAGTAAGAGTACGAGGGGTTTAAGATCTCTTCCGAATAGCACGTTACAATGCATTCCACATATGCTCAATAATGTTCATGTCTGGGGAGTTTGGTGACCAGCGGAAGTGATTAAACTCAGAAGAGTGTTCCTGGGGCCACTCTGTAACAATTCTGGACGTGTGCTCTGTCGCATTGTCCTGCTGGAATTGCCCAAGTCCGCTGAAATGCACAGTGGACGTGCATGTATGCAGGTGATCAGACAGAATGCTTACTTGAGAGTCACCTGTCAGGGCCGTATCTAGACGTATCAGGGGTCCCGTATCACTCCATCTGCACACGGCCCACACCACTACAGAGCCTCCACCAAGTTAAACAGTATTCTGGTGACATGCGTAGTCCGTAGATTCATGAGGTTGTCTCCTTACCCGTACGCGTCAATCCGTCCCATACTATTTGAAACGAGATTCGCGTGACAAGGCAACATGTTTTCAGTCATCAATAGTCCAATGTCGGTGTTGACGTGCCTAGACGAGGCGTAAAGATTTGTATCCTGCAGTCATCAAGGGTACACGAATGGGCTTTCGGCTCAGAAAGCCCATATCGATTATGTTTCGTTGAATGTTTCTCACGCCGACACTTGTTGATGGCCCAGCATTGAAATCTGCAGCAACTTGGGGAAGGGTCGCTCTTCTGTGACGTTGAACGTTTTTCTTCAGTCGTCGTTGGTCCCGTTCTTGCAGGATCTTTTTCCGGCCGCAGCGATGTCGTAGATTTGATGTTTTACCGGATTCCTGATATTCACGGTACACTCGAGGAATGGTCGTACGGGAAAATCCCCACTTCATCGCTACCTTGGAGACGCTGTGCTCCATCGCTCGTGCGCCGACTATAACACCACGTTCAAACTCACTTATATCTTGATAACCAGCCATTGTAGCAGTAGCAGTCGATCTAACAACTGCGGTAGAATCTTGTTGTCTTACATAGCCGTTGCTGACCGCAGCGCCGTATTCTGCTTGTTTACATATCTCTCTATTTGAATACTCATGCCTATACATGTTTCTTTGGCGCATTAGTATGTAACTCTCAACCTGTTGCAGATGCATGAGCAGGGTCCGATAAAATGAATCATGTCGTTCGCTTTCCCTGCAACTGACCACGTAATCGTTCCGCTTCGGTTTTGTTCTCACTTACTCCCTGCCATGACTGGCTGTAATTATTCATTAATTGTGTAGTGAATGACTAGAAGATTTTACGTTTCGCGAAATGTTCAATTTTACACTACTCTACATTGAGAGCCACTTTCAAATCTGTACATCAAGCTGGTACTTTGTCAATACCTAGGTGGATGTTACTACAATTTTTATGGTGTAAAACTTCCTCATAGAAAATCGTATAATCCGTGGAAAGTATGACATTACAGCTTACACCATAAGGTAAGTCGCTGGTGTATAATACGAATACTAATGGCACTATTACACTGAGACACACAAGATATTTCTTCTTTCTCTATAGACGACTCGCCACCAAGAACTACTTGATGCTCTGTTCCTGAAAAGAAATATTGTGTGCAATAGTGAAGCTGTTTAAGTATTCCATAAAAATGTATTTTCTTTAGTAGATGTCGGTGTGGTACGTCATCAAAGGCGTAGTTAAAGTCTAGGAACACCGACTTCATCTGTATAGCTATGACCATGGACCTCAATACATAGCGTGCAAAGGACGTGAGGCGGTATGAAGTGCAACTGTAATGTTCCAGGAACGGAAAAGGGGTGGAATTTCCGATGATCTTTACTTCAAATGATTCAAATGGCTCTGAGCAATATGCGACTAAACTTCTGAGGTCATCAGTAGCCTAGAACTTAGAACTAATTAAACCTAACTAACCTAAGGACATCACACACATCAATGCCCGAGGCAGGATTCGAACCTGCGACCGTAGCGGTCGCCCGGCTCCAGACTGTAGCGCCTAGAACCGCACGGCCACTCCGGCCGGCGATGATCTTTACTGATTGATCGCTAGCAGTGAAATAAATTTAAGCACTTAGTTTCAGTTGCTACATACAATATCTAGGTTCCAGTTGGTCAATCTCTCAGTCTACTTAGAGGAATAAATACCATTCTTAACGGAGTTATCTTAAACTGTACCGTCAAAATTTTTGTATTCCGACGTCTTTTGCGAGAGGCGAGTGATTTAATACGAGAAGACCAGATATCGGGTTTTGCCTACGTCTCGTGTTTCCATCAAATAACCGAGAGGAAGGTAGTCTGTTGCAAAGACTTTCAACAACCGAGTGCCCGACGACCCTGGAAGGAAACTTGCCACCACACGACACCGAACGTCGCCAGCGGAGGTAAAGTGTCCGGTAAGCTAAGAAAGCCGCCTATCTCTTACGTAACCGCAATTTTTGCTCTCGTGTACAGGTCAGGACCACCAGGGACCGTTCAAAACCATTCGACGAAATTTGAATGTGGTCTAAAGCAGTAAAGGCTTCTTGAAAGCTCCGTTTTTCTGCCTTCTTGTGACGTGATCACGAGGGAGTGCAACATTAACATGTCGTGAATAAAACAGAGGTTCCCTCTAAGAACCCCAGTTTGGCAACACCCTCGGTGCCACCCACGCACCTTTGTGGTGCACATTAGAACTGCACCTTCATAAATATGACACAAAATCTGTCTGGTGGCTACTCTGGGCCTGAGGGTTAGGCAACACCTTCGCTCATTGCATTGCGAATTGTCGTTTTCGACCTCGAAACGTGTGGGAATCAACGTCCTGGGGAAAGGGTTGGCTTTATTGATGCCCCTTAAGCACTTTCTGAGACCTTTTCGCTTCGTTTCTGAGCGGCGGCGTTTGAAATGTTTTCCTCGGTCACGCATGAAAAAACCCGCGTGATTTCAACGCTGCGTCTCGCGGTTCTGACCCCCATCGCGGAGACATAAAAAGTAGGGGCGAAATGTGGGTAAGAGGATGTGGGACGACCTTCCCGTCGTGTGAGATGTCTGTATCTTGAAACTGATAAACAATATTTCATTCAAAATATTCTTCATTGCTATTTATACATTTCTCCCACCTCTCCGACAGGTATGAATGCCACGCCAAGGAAAAAGTTCTTCTTTTGAACCGAACCAGTCAGCGAGACATTTTCGTACACTTTCATACGAAATGAATCGGTGTTCAGTGAGAGCGTGTCCCAGTGATGCAAACATGATAATCGGACGGAGCCAAGTCTGGCGAATAAGCTGCATGCCCTAGTATTTGCAAACTGAACGCCTCGATCGTTTCCCTGAGCCGTTTTGCTGTGTGTGATAGGGCATTAGCATGGATTAATATGACTTTGTGTTGCCTTTTTCCATGTTCCGGTCGTTTTTCACGTAATCCTCTATTTAAATCGATCATTTGCTATTGGTAGCGATCAATGTTAACGGTTTCACCAGGTTTTAGCAGCTCATAATAGATGACACCCTTCTGATCTCACCAAACACAGAGCATTGTCTTCTTTCCAAAGCGATTTGGTCTTGCAGTGGATGTCGATGGTTTGCCTGGATTCACCAATGACTTACGACGCTTCGGATTCTCAAAATATACCCATTTTTCATCATCTGTCACTATTCGGAGGAGAACCGATTTACTTTTGTATGTGGAAAGCATCATTTCTCAGTTGGTCTTTTGATTTGCTTGCTGTCTTTCATTCAGTTCATGCAGAACCTATTTTCCACTTTCTGCACCTTTTCCATAGTTTTCAACCGAAGAGAAACAGCTTTCTACGTCACATTCAGTTGTTCCGCGAGCTCCTGTTTGAATATCATCTTCATCCAATAAGGTCTGCAATTCGTTGTCTTCGAACTTTTTCGGTAGTTTCCTGCCCTCGTCGTTTCTCACGTCTAAATAACCACTTTTGAATTTTTTGAACAACTCGAAACACTGTTTTCCCAAGAGCATGTTCGCGGAAAGCTTCGACAAGCATTCGATGCGATTCTGCAGCAGATTTCTTCAAATCAATGCTGTCTGCAACTCGTAGTTCGTAGGCACAAAACTCGACATGTTTACGCGTTTGAAACAGATACCGATGTATGCAACTTCGGTTACTGAGTGTTGAAATGCGTCGTCAACTGTTACAGGAGGCAGATGGCGCTGCAAACGCAGTCTCACTGACAGTCTTTCACTGACGGCTAGCACCATCTATAGGGAAATTCCGGTTTCATA
Source organism: Schistocerca serialis cubense (assembly GCF_023864345.2). Classification (NCBI taxonomy): domain Eukaryota; kingdom Metazoa; phylum Arthropoda; class Insecta; order Orthoptera; family Acrididae; genus Schistocerca; species Schistocerca serialis. Next base: position 312,758,971 of record NC_064644.1, on the reverse strand, counting down.
CTTCTACACCTGGTACAAACAAGCCAAAATCCTAACTCAAAGTAATGGGACGCTGCTGTACGATCGTGCACTGTCAAACCAACATCATGTCAGTCATCCCGGGCGGCAGTTGCGCTGCGCTGCTGAGATCCTCCACGGCGCAGAGTGTAGCGACAAGACTGACCTCCAAAATGACATTCTGTGATTCTGCAGACGATGTCATACTATCCATGTCAATACTTGTTTAGAAACAGATCCAGACCCTAACTGAAGGTACACTATGTGATCAAACCTGGCTGAAAATGACTTACAAGTTCGTGGCACCCTCCATCGGTAACGCTGGAATTTAATATGGTGCTGGCTCATCCTTAGCCTTGATGACAGCTTCCACTCTCGCAGGCATATGTTCAATCAGGCGCTGGAAGATTTCTTGGGGAATGGCAGCCCATTCTTCACGGAGTGCTGCACTGAGGAGAGGTATCAATGTCGGTCAGCGAGGCCTGGCACGGCGTCAACCTTCCAAAACATCGCAAAAGTGTTCTATAGGATTCAGGTCAGGACTCTGTGCAGGCCAGTCCATTACAGGGATGTTATTGTCGTGTAACCACTCCGCCGCAGCCGCTCATTTTTAACAGGTACTTGATCGTGTTGAAAGATACAATCGCCATCCCCGAATTGCGCTTCAACAGAGGGAAGCAAGAAGGTGCTTAAAATATCATTGTATGCCTGTGCTGTGATAGTGCCACGCAAAACAACAAGGGATGCAAGCCCCCTCCATGAAGAACACAACCACACCATAACACCACTCCCTCCGAATTTTACTGTTGGCGCTACACACGCTGGCAGATGATTTGCTGGCAGATTATTTTCACCGGGCATTCGCCATATCCACACACTGCCACATAACGTTTTTCCACTGTTCAATCGTCCAATGATTACGCTTCTTACACCAAGCGAGGCCTCGTTTGACATTTAGCGATGTGATGTGTGGCTTATGGGCAGCCGCTCGACCATGAAATCCAAGTTTTCTCACCTCCCGCCTAACTGTCATAGTGGATCCTGATGCAGTTTGGAATTCTTGTGTGGTGGTCTGGATAGATGTCTGCCTATTACACTTTACGACTCTCTTCAACTGTCGGCGATCTCTGTCAGTCAACAGACGAGGTCGGCCTGTACGCATTTGTGCTGCACGTGTCCCTTCACGTTTACACTTCACTATCACATCGGAAACAGTGGACCTATGGATGTTTAGGAGTGTGGAAATCTCGCGAACAGACGTCTGACACAAGTAACACCCAATCACCTGACAACGTTCGAAGTGCGTGTGTTCCGCGTAGCGCCCCATTCAGCTCTCTCACGATGTCTAATGACTACTGAGGTCGCTGATATGGAGTACCTGGCAGTAGGTGGCAGCACAGTGCACCTAATATGAAAAATGTATGTTTCTGGGAGTTTCCGGATACTTCTGATCACATAGTGTATATGACGCTGCTGTACGATCCTGCACAATCGAACATCCATCATGTCAGTCCTCCCGGGCGCTAGACGCACTGGGGCCCTGAGATATTCCACGGCGGTGAGTATGGCCCTCCTCAGCTCATCGATCCCGTATTCGCATGACGTGGGATCCCAACCAACTCAAGTAGCAGTACCCCAGAGCGATAAATCGCAACCTGAATAGTGCACGACCCTCTGGCTGTCGACTGGAGACACGTTCTGGTAATCTTTTCTGCTTGCGTGAGACATAACACGATCTTCTCACAAACGACCAGCATTTAAATGCTGTTTGTGAAAGTAACACCCACTGCGTATAGTTCCTTATATACTGCTGCTTACCTTGTTCGGTTCCAACGAGTTGCTGCTACTACTTTGCATATCGAAGCATGCAGTACATTTCATTCCGAATTGACGTTTGTTGCGCGCTGCCTTCGTAGTGATGCAATTTTAAAGGCCACCAGTGTAATTTTATTTCCTGCAGAGCACTGCCGCGTTTCGAAACTTTTATGAAGTCGTCCACGTCGACATAAAGTATCTAGTACTGTTTACTCTTTATAGCAGGGCTCTCTCTTATATACTTTTGTGTTTTTTTCCCAAGAATTTACGGAATATTATGAAATTCGTAGCCAATGGAAATTAGATCTGCCTTGAGTTCACATGAAGTTTTTCCACTGGCCTAGACTGGGCTCACACATATCAAGTTAGACCTCGATCTATTATTCTCAAACATGCGTTATCTGGTACGTACAGATGAGGAAAGTTGTTAAAATACAGTTGATCGCATGTGTTCATCGACATGTATACGGCTACTCTGCAAATCAAACTTACGTTGGTAGAGCACTTGCCTGCGAAAAGCAAAGCTCCCGAGTTCGAGTCTCTGTCAGGCACACAGGTTTAATCAGCCAGGAAGTTTTATATCAGTGCACACTCCGCTGCAGGGTGAAAATCTCGTTCTAGCCCAGCTTTCTCCTTAGAGTGTGAAAATATTTTGTTGGCGCCCACCTACAAAGGGAGCAATAATCATCATAATAAAATAAGAGAAATCGGAGCTTGCACAGAAAGATTTAAGTGTTCTTTATTCCAGCACGCTCTTCGAGGATGGAATGTTAGGGAAATATCTTGAAGGCGGTTAGATCAATCCTCTGCCAAGCACTTAATTGTGAATGCAGAGTAGTCATGTAGATGCAGACGTGTATTGAACCGTGAATTTACTTTCAAAACCTTTTCTTAACAATTTACTTTATTTACTAGCAATTCATCAAGAATATTAACACATTTAATCACCCTATGTGAGCGTGAAAGTAGTTGCCAGTGGGTAACTGAAGAAAACAAATTGAATTTCTTTCAACAAATGGAAATTTTATTCCTAAAAGCTCCCCTTTTTTTTAAACAGATTTAAAATTATGATCAGAAAGCACCCTCAAAATATCAAGTTACATTTTTATTCAGAGGCAGAAAGAACAAATATTGCGGGCTGAGAACCTTGCCGCTGCCTTTTGACACGGCCGTAGTCACGACTGCTCACAACAACCTCTGAAAGACTACACTAGTGCAAATCTGCAACACACTAGATTACTTTAAACTAAAAATTTTAACAACTCACATAAGCACATAAACTATGCACCCCGTAGGAAGGATGGAAATGGTACCAAACAGTAACATTAAAAAAAATTAACTTGCCACCGAAGGTGCAACTCGATTAAAAAAAAAAAAAAAAAAAAAAAAAACTTATGGTGGAAAGGTGGCAACTTTATATAATAAAATGACCATTTAAATAAAAACCTATGAAATGCAGTCTTACATAAAATATAAAAACATGCTCTACAGTACACATATACCGCCTCTCAAGATGATAGGCAAGATAAAACATATTTCAGGAATTCGGCCGTTACACTTCAAGCAATAAATTCGTTAACACCGAATCCGACATACATGACAGAGGCAGCTATTGACGTACGGCAGACCGACAGACAGACAGACAGACACTAACTGCCTAACAAATGCGGACGAGAGAGAGAGACGAGCAGGCTGGTGACGAGAGACTGACCAAGAAAAGTAGTAGAATTTTACAAGTAAATGAAACAACATATCACCAATCACTTAACTTTTAATGAACTGCGATGTCTAGCGATGACCTGGCGCATCACCCCCAAAACGCTCTCCCGAACCGTCTGCTGCCAGCTGCTTCAACGGACGCAGGAAGGCGCGCCGATCTCCCACCTCAAGGCGTCGCAGCTCGCACCGGCCAGACCGATGTCGTGGGTTGACTCCTGTTTGCTCTCGTGTCGGCCGCGAAGCCACTAACCCTCGCTATACGGCGCGGGCCACTGGACTGACGTGGCGACCTCACATGCGCCGACGCTCAAGACGGACAAGTCGTCTTGTGTCCCAGTCCGCGACCGACCAACCGATCGATCCAACCGCCAATGACCATTGCCTGAACAAACTCGAGCAGACTGGCGGCCTAACACATACTTGCACTCCGGACGACAGACAGACACTAACTGCTGCACAAATGCGAACGAGAGACAGACCAGCAACTGGTGACGCGAGACTGACACAGACTCACTCCGACTGACCAACTGACCGACTGGCGAGCTCATAGCGCCCCTTAAATGCACGCGAACAGGCAACCATTCCCTTTTCCACCAGAGGGAGACACCAAAGCTGCGATTGCCACAGCGGCGACACCGCCAGAAACGGAGGGCGAGTGCTTCACACTACGCGCTGGGGCGCACTCTTCAAATAGTAATTTTTACCACGCCTCATGTATGTAGATAACGTCTCTGCCTTGTGTTGTTGTTGTGGTCTTCAGTACAGAGACTGGTCTGATGCAGCTCTCCATGCTACTCTATCCTGTGCAAGCTTCTTCACCTCCAAGTAACTACTGCAACCTACATCCTTCTGAATCTACTTAATGTATTTATCTCTTGGTCTCCTTTACGAATTTTATCCTTCACGCTGCCCTCCCATACTAAATTGGTGATCCCTTGATCCCTCAGAACACATCCTACCAACCGAACCCTACCGTCTCGGCCTTTTAGTGTATTTTACAATACGTGCCACCATAACGAGAAAATTTTTACGTTTTGAGATTTTGTCGCTTGTGTACAAATTAAATAATAGTCTTCACCGTGTCGTTTCTACAGTAGTGCTTCTGGTTTCTTTGTTATTGCTCCAACCTGGCAGCGCAAAATGTAGAGTAGTATTGTATCTTCTCGATCCAAGTCGAGTAAGTTCTAGCTGACAGGGAGAAGGCGTGGCTGGATTTTTTTAGCCAGCAATGATCAGCAGAGCCGTTCGAGCGTGGGGACGATTAACGCAATCCGGCGAAATCGGGCGTCCCCTGAGCGCGCATTATCTGTGGGCGAGCCAGGAATAGTCGGCCGCTGGCGGCTCTCAAGTCGAGCGGCGGGAGGCCGCCGCGTCACACCCGCGCCGCAGCTGGGCGAAGGCCAGGCGTTCCGCTTCAAACGGGTCGCCGCGGGCCCTGCAGTCGCGGGGACGTACACCGGCGGCCAAAACCTGCGGACCGAAGTAGCGTTCGCGTGATGTGTCACTATCAGGTAACACTGCTCGATGAAACTTGGACCGTACGTACAATGCGCGACGCAAGTCAAGGATCGTTTTTTCCAACCGCCGTAACAGCCTCCCATTGCGACGCCTGAGTTTTTAATTCGGCTCAAATATGCCTACAGCCTTCCTTTGTAATGGTGCAAAAGCGCCGCTAGCTACGACGTCAACCTTCGGCTCGGCAACGCTCGAAAGAAGCAAGGCGTCGTCGACATTTTCGAAAATGGGTCACAGCTCAGACGTTCAAGGGAGTTGTAAGCTGGATTAATGACGACACATCGACACCTACAGGGCGGTGCACGATAAGTCACCTGTTTTGTTTCATGAATAACACATTTGTTGTTGACAAGATTTTTAATCTGAAACTTCCTGGCAGTTTAAAACTGTGTGCTGGACCGAGACTCGAACTCGGGACCTTTGCCTTTCGCGGGCAATTCCTCTACCAACTGAGCTACCCAAGCACGACTCACGCCTCGTCCTCACAGCTTTACTTCAGCCAGAAAGGCGAAGGTCCCGAGTTCGAGTCTCGGTCCGGCATACAGTTTTAATCTGCCAGGAAGTTTCATATCAGCGCGCACTCCGCTGCAGAGTGAAAATCTCATTCTGGAAACATCCTCCAGGCTGTGGCTAAGCCATGTCTCCGTAATATCCTTTCTTTCAGGAGTGCTAGTTGTGCAAGTTTCGCAGGAGAGGTTCTGTAAAGTTTAGAAGGTAGGAGACGAGGTACTGGCAGATGTAAAGCTGTGAGGACGGGGCGTGCGTCGTGCTTGGGTAGCTCAGTTGGTAGAGCACTTGCCCGCAAAAGGCAAAGGTCCCGAGTTCGAGTCTCGGTCCGGCACAAAGTTTTAATCTGCCAGGAAGTTTCATATCAGCGCACACTCCGCTGCAGAGCGAAAATCTCGTTCTGGGTAGATTTTTAATCTATTGATTTAGAAGTAAAGAATACAGCTTGGAAATACAACCTAATTAATCACATGTTCAATATGACTGCCGCTTTGGTTTACAACTTCTTCAAGTCGCACACGACTCTCCGACACAGATCATCTGGAATGGCGCTGCATAGCTCCACAATGATGGCCCTAAGTTTCACTGCACTTTTGGGTTTTCTGTGGTACACCTTCTCTTTAAGGAACCCCCAAAGGGCCGGCCGGAGTGGACGAGCGGTTCTAGGCGCTACAGTCTGCAACTGCGCGACCGCTACGGTCGCAGGTTCGAATCCTGCCTCGGGAATGGATGTGTGTGATGTCCTTAGCTTAGTTAGGTTTAAGTAGTCCTAAGTTCTAGGGGACTGATGACCTCAGAGCCATTTGAACCCCCAAAGGAAGAAGTCACATGGGTTAATGTCCGGGCTGTGGGGCGGCCACATTCCTTCCCTTACATAACGTTCTGGAAATCTGAAAATACCCTTAGGCCAAGTCTTTCGTGTTGGAAATCAACCACAACTTTGGCAGCATGGGGGCGTGCTCCATCCTGCATGGACCATTGTGTCTGCAATGGAAGACATGTAGCCATGAGATGAGGAAAGAACTCGTTTCGCAACATGTATAAGTAGCGGATTGAATAATTCTTTGTACGGATCGGCGTGCAATTCGCAACTCGGCACCGGCTCTTCTTGTTGATTTACTCGGACTACGAGTCAAAGCCATTCGAACGGCTTCATGTTTGCGGCGAACGTACGGTACGCGCATGTGGCCGCTGACACTCCAAAACAGATCCAGTACCTTAAATTTTTTGATGTAATCTGCGTATCGTCTGTAGGCTGGGAGCCCACCGTGTGCCGAAATGAGCGCGAAACCCTCCCTGTGTCAATGTAGCGCTGTTCGTCGCCGCGAACAGTATCACAATCTTCGTCTTTTGTACGACTGTCAACCGTTCTTTGTCTGCCATCGCGGCAAACTGAAATGACGGACTCACAACGGAAGCGATGAACTCGCAACGCCATCTGGCATAATGCCCATGAACTGCACGAAGTTGAGCCTACAATTTGAAAGCTATTGCCCCAATAGTATACTTGCAGGATCAAAACTCAGTCGGGTGACTTATCGTGCGCCACCCTGTAATTTCACCACAATTGTACTCAACGCTGCTATGGCCGTGTCACAAGACGAAAATGGTTCAAATGGCTCTGAGCACTATGGGACTTAACATCTCAGGTCATCAGTCCCCTGGAACTTAGAACTACTTGAACCTAACTAACCTAAGGACATCACACACATCCATGCCCGAGGCAGGATTCGAACCTGCGACCGTAGCGGTCGCGCAATTCCAGACTGAAGCGCCTAGAACCGCTCGGCCACCAGCGGCCGGCGTCACAAGACGGGAAGGTCGTTACACCCGCTCTTAGTCACATTTCACCTCCTCCTTTCGACCACACTGCGATGACAAACAGACCCGCGACGCCCAGCATTGAAGTCACGCGGGTTTCTGACGGGTGACAGAGGGAAACATTTCGGACACACTGCCGCTCAGAATCAACACGAGAAGGCCTTATGGAGCGGTATAAAGGGCGTCGATGAAACTATTCCAGCTCCTTGTGCGTTGATTCCCACACATTTCGCGATCGAAATCGACAGTTCGCAGGGTGACTACCGACAAGACGAAGTTCTTGCCACGCTTTGACACCGCTGACACATCCCGGAAGCTTCAAACCTCTCTAAGTACATAGTGGGCCGGCAACCCCATCGAACCTGCTCGCACTCCTTTTAACTTCAGGGCGACTGCAGTACTTACTCTAGTGAAATGAAATGTCGTGTGGCGAGGGCCTCCCGTCGGGTAGACCGGTCGCCTGGTGCAAGTCTTTTGAGTTGATGCCTCTTCGGCGACTTGCGTATCGATGAGGATGATACGATGATGAAGACAACACAACACCCAGTCCCCGAGCGGAGAAGATCTCCAACCCAGCCGGGAATCGAACCCGGACCCCCTCTCATGGGATTCTGCCGTGCTGACCATTCAGCTACAGAAGCGGAAATTTGCTCTGGTGTAGAGGGTGGAACCAGTAAGGACAGTTCAAAACCATTCTACGAAATTAGAACACTCCTGGTTTTCTTTTTTTTTTTTTTTTTTTTTTTTTTTTTTTTTTTTTTTTTTTTTTACCGATACCCTGCTGTTTGAAGCGCCGTCTAGCCCGAGGATGACAAGGAAAGTGGCCACGCTTTTGCACCGTCACACAGGATCGTTCGTAGCCCAAATTTCAAATTTACGTTTCACCATGGGAGTGTTTAGAAAAGTGATCCTTTAATTTTGTTGCGTAGTGTAGAAAGAAATACTACAGTGTAATACAGAAGGTAATTGAAAGAAATATGCAATGAGACGAACAGAAATGATACTTTTATTCAAAGGTAGTAATTACACTGAAGTCATCAAGATTGTCGATTGTACCCTGGACCAGTATGGTCGAAGGCTGCTGGACGCTTGTTGTTTCATGTGGACGAGTTGCAGTAAGTACGTCTCCCCAACGCAGCTCACATATGATGGATGGTGTTTAAATTAGGGAATGGGCAGGCCAATACGCCCATTCAACATTAACCCTGCCCACACCGTAACACCTGGACCACCAAAACGATCGTGTTCAACAACGTTCCTGGGCGCACTACGTTTTCCCACCTCTCACCATGTAAGGATATGTCCAGCATTGTTCCGGTAATTCAGATGTTATGGTGTGAGGAGGCATGTTGTGGGTAGAGCAACCCACACTGGCACAACACATAGAAGGTGCAGCGAGTCTACTAAAGAGACTGCTTACACCACGCTTGCCCGCCCTATTCTGGAGTATTGCTGCCCGGTGTGGGATCCGCATCAGGTGGGACAGACGGATGACATCGAAAAAGTTCAAAGAAGGGCATCTCGTTTTGTATTATCGCAAAATAGGGGTGATAGTGCCATAGACATGATACGTGAATTGAAGTGGCAATAATGAAAACAAAGGCGTTTTTAGTCCATTACATTTCGGGCATGCAGCCCCGAAAATAAAATTTGCTCCTCGTGTGGCTGCATGCCCGAAATTTAACCTAAAACTTAACCTAAATTTTAACCTAAAAATTTACGCCGGGAAAATCGTTGCGACGTGATCATCTCATGCAATTTCAATCACTAGTTTTCTCTTCCGATTGCGAAAACTTTCTGTTGGCACCCACTTACACAGGGAAAAATGATCATCAGGATAAAATAAGGGAAATAAGGGATCGCACAGAAAAATTTAAGTGCTCGTTTTTCCCGCGCGCCGTTCGCGAGTGGAACGGTAGAGAGACAGCTTGGAGGTTATTCATTAAACCCTCTGCCAGGCACTTTATTGTGAATAGCTGAGTAATCACGTAGATGTAGATGAAAGTTCCGTGGCCGTGTTGATCTCCAAATCTGTGAACATCATATACTTACAGGCCGATGTTATTATGACACTGTATCCTCATCCATCATCGTTACATGAAATTTCCACTATTTTGCAGGAGGAATGTTATAAGATTCCCATGACAACCATTCGGGCCCTGTATTTATCTGTTGCGAGACGACTGGAAGCTGTTCTGAATGCTAACGGCTTGCCTTCACCGTATTAGGCATTGTAATGTGTTCCCATTTTGGTGTTTCCATATTTTTATCCAATCCCTGTACCGCCGATTTCTGCACGGTGAACTACTAGCGCTATTCTAGAACGTTACCCTTGCAGAAACAAAGAATGTGGTTTTACATGGCGCCCCCCCCCCCCCACCCCCCCCCCCCCCCGGTTTCCTAAGGACCATGCGACAGTAGGCTACCTCATTTGAACATTGAGGCTAGAACTCGGACCTCTGTCTTTCGCGGGCAAGTGCTCTACCGACTGAGCTACCCAAGCACGACTCGCGACCCGTCGTCACAGTTTTAACTCCGACAACCTTCACAGAAGCTCTCCTGCGAACCTTGCAGAACTAGCACTCCTGGAAGAAAGGATACTGCGGAGACATGGCTTAGCCTCAGCCTGGTGGATGTTTCCAGAATGAAATTTTCATTCGCACATGTCAAATCAAGTTCACATACATTTAATATATTTCACACGTATTTCATCAGTATCTCTAGCGAATTACGCCCTGGGGATGCTGTCTGCAATACGCGTCGCGAACACAATTAGTAGTAAAGCAATTTTCCTGCATGAAGAGCGAAAATATTGTAAGCAATAAACTTTTCTCCTTTTATCGTTTTGTGGGGGTCGTCAGCGACAAAAAGTTTCGCAAAGGTTTGAAATTGTGTGTGAAGTTTATTGCAAGTCTCCCATTTTCAAATACTGGGTGACTAAAACATGGATATTCGCTCGTCATGTGCTACATTGCTTTTTCATCCCCACCCCCTCTCGTTTGATAGGTAGGTTGTTTTTACCCCGAGAACGATGATTTCCAGATAGGTGGTGATATGTGTACCAGTCTGGCTGAAATCGTTCAGTGATTTAGGGCGAAATATGGAACATACGAGGTGCATTCAAGTTCTAAGGCCTCCGATTTTTTTTTTCTCCGGACTGGATAGAGATAGAAACATGCGCATTGTTTTAAAATGAGGCCGCGTTCATTGTCAATACGTCCCAGAGATGGCAGCACCTTATGGCAGATGGAATTTTACCGCCAGCGGCGAGAATGAGAACTGTTTTAAATACTTAAAATGACAACGTTTTCCTTACTTGAACAGTGTGCAACCATTCGTTTTCTGAATTTGCGTGGTGTGAAACCAATTGAAATTCATCGACAGTTGAAGGAGACATGTGGTGATGGAGTTATGGATGTGTCGAAAGTGCATTCGTGGGTGTGACAGTTTAATGAAGGCAGAACATCGTGTGACAACAAACCGAAACAACCTTGGACACGCACAAGCCGGTCCGACGACATGATCGAGAAAGTGGAGAGAATTGTTTTGGGGGATCGCCGAATGACTGTTGAACAGATCGCCTCCAGAGTTGGCATTTCTGTGGGTTCTGTGCACACAATCCTGCATGACGACCTGAAAATGCGAAAAGTGTCATCCAGGTGGGTGCCACGAATGCTGATAGACGACCACATGGCTGCCCGTGTGGCATGTTGCCAAGCAATGTTGACGCGCAACGACAGCATGAATGGGACTTTCTTTTCGTCGGTTGTGACAATGGATGAGACGTGGATGCCATTTTTCAATCCAGAAACAAAGCGCCAGTCAGCTCAATGGAAGCACACAGATTCACCGCCACCAAAAAAATTTCGGGTAACCGCCAGTGCTGAAAAAATGATGGTGTCCATGTTCTGGGACAGCGAGGGCGTAATCCTTACCCATTGCATTCCAAAGGGCACTACGGTAACAGGTGCATCCTACGAAAATGTTTTGAAGAACAAATTCCTTCCTGCACTGCAACAAAAACGTCCGGGAAGGGCTGCGCGTATGCTGTTTCACCAAGACAACGCACCCGCACATCGAGCTAACGTTACGCAACAGTTTCTTCGTGATAACAACTTTGAAGTGATTACTCATGCTCCATACTCACCTGACCTGGCTCCTAGTGACTTTTGGCTTTTCCAACAATGAAAGACACTCTCCGTGGCCGCACATTCACCAGCCGTGCTGCTATTGCCTCAGCGATTTTCCAGTGGTCAAAACAGACTCCTAAAGAAGCCTTCGCCGCTGCCATGGAATCATGGCGTCAGCGTTGTGAAAAATGTGTACGTCTGCAGGGCGATAACGTCGAGAAGTAACGCCAGTTTCATCGATTTCGGGTGAGTAGTTAATTAGAAAAAAAATCGGAGGCCTTAGAACTAGAATGCACCTCGTACATCGAGGGTGAACATTAATAAAACCGGCAAACTGCAGCGACGCATTCCTGACTGGAAATGAGGAAAAAAGAACCTATGAATATGCGCCCGGAGTAGGACAGGCCTCTGTGGCCGAGCGGTTCTAGGCGCTTCAGTCAGGAACCGAGTGCCTGCTACGATCGTAGGTTCGAATCCTGCCTCGAGCATGTATGTGTGTGATGTCCTTAGGTTAGTTAGGTTTAAGTAGTTCTAAGTCTAGGGACTGATGACCTCAGATGTTAAGTCTCATAGTGCTTAGAGCCATTTGAACCATTTTGAATAGGACGGTGTGTGTGCAGCGACAACAAAAAATGGTTCAAAATGCCCTGAGCACTACAGGACTTAACTTCTGAGGTCATCAGTCCCCTAGAACTTAGAACTACTTATTCCTAACTAACCTAAGGACGTAGCGGTCGCGCGGTTCCAGATTGTAGCGCCTAGAACCGCTCGGCCACCCCGGCCGGCACAGCGACAACAACTTGTCGCGGAACACAGTACAGAGCTACATCGCATCCGTGTCACAACAGATGTTCAAAGTGTCCTCCATGGGATACAATGCACGCGTTGACACCTCGCATCATGGACTGCCGCAATCTTTCGCATGTTCGGTCCTCTCTCCAAATAGGTCACAGGCATCGTGAACACACTGTTGAAGAGTGTGAGCATCCGGAGCTGGTTCAGCATACACAACGTTTGTCAGATACATCCTATCCAACATCCGGGGAAGATATTGTGGGGGGGGGGGGTGCTCTATCATGCAACAGCCACTTAACTTGTCGTATTGCCAGACACATTCTCAAGTAGACCAGGCACAGTATTCCGCAGGAAGTCCAGGTATTTTCCTCCGTCGAGGTGTCGTGGAATAATAACTGGTCCAAGTATGTGGTCGCCAACAATCCCTACCCAAACACACTGATGCTGAACATGTTGATGAAGAGTCTCAACCATTCCCCGAGGATTTTTTGTAGCCCACAGATGACGATTATGCAGACTGATGATGCCAGTTATCGTGAAGGTCGCTTCGTCGGTAAAGAAGACTAATGTCAAAAATCCCATAATTGTGATGATCTGAGGCAAAAACCATCGACGAAATCCTTCCCATAGAGCAAAATCCACTGCTGATAACCCTTGCACTCGTTGCAAGTGATACGGATAGTAGCGGTTGTCATATACATATGATAGTACTTTGGCTCACACCAGCTTGATGGGCCACTTGCCTCGAGCTTGTACTAGGATTCGTCTCAGTATTCTGCAGAGTCCAATCCTCCAAATCTGGTGTACGCAAAGTCTGCCGCCTCCCTGACCATTCATCCGTCTGAAAGGACCCATGATCACACAAACGCCCAAAAAGGGCTTGAAATGTTGTGTGTTGTGGTCGGTGTCTGTGAGGGTACTTCGTTTGGTATAGCTGTGCTACCTCTCCGCCGTTTCCGTCCGCTTTGCCGTATACAAACACCATTTCGACTTGTGCCCGACATGAATACGGGACCATTCTGCAACCTACAACAATTAAGGAACCACACACCACGAGGTCAGAGGAACGTGATGCCATCTACCGTGGCAACGACGCATTTCCGGACACATGTTCATGTACCTTTTTTCCTCTATTTCCAGCCAGGAATACGGCGCAGCAGTTTGTCTGTTTTATGAATGGTCACTCTGTATTTACGTACATAGATACAAACATACAAACACAGGATGTTCGGAAATTCCCATTACAGACATCTAGGACTTGTAGAGAGGACGGAGAAGATAATATTTTGAACTGGAACCAATGTCCTGAAACGTTCCGTTTCCGTACTACAACCATTTGAAAGGTAACGCGACCACTTTTACAAGTAATTTATCAGCCCTGACCCAGTACATCATTTGTTTTATAATTCCACTCATTAATAAACAAACAAACAAAAAGATAACGTAATGCAGTACGGTCTCTTCCAATTCGAGCGTTCCGCGTCTCCTTGGAGCATCACAGTCACGCCTGCTGACGGTGTCTTCTCGAAGCCATTGCGTGATTGTGGTGAAACGGGTATGCGAAGGAGTCGAACTTTGTGGATAATGATAATTAAATCAACCGACGCCACAGAGGATAGTGCGACTGCAGTGATTTATCTCTTGCACGCTCTCCGTGAGACTCAAATTCCCAACTTAATGTCCACATACTACATTCGTAGTGCCCCTGCCCATTACACTCATTACTCGCGGCTGGCAATCTTACCGATTCCCGTAAGAGTTCGGGCAACGTGTGTGCATCCGCACAGAAGAACGTCAATGGACTGTTAGCCTTAAGTATATGAAGATGGGCATGTCCGAAAGAACAGATACCATCTTCATATATTTGTGGATAATGGTTTTAATAAAGGCGACGAGCCGCTATTCCATTACCGCGAGCTTCGCCATACAGAAGGATCATGTCGGTGAATTCTGCAAACGTGTACTGAGCGATGTTGCTCTAACTCTCACAGACACGTGAATGAGGCTCTAACCAGGTCAGAGAGGTAGGACGGACGTCAAATGACATCAGCCTATACGACCTATGCACCTCCTACCATGACTTCCCTGTTGCATACCTACCTAGCAAACATGTTTTCAAACTGCTATAGCACGGTTCAAATGGTTCAAGTTGCTCTGAGCACTAAGGGACTTAACATCTGATGTCATCGGTCCCCTAGAACTTAGAACTACTTAAACGTAACTAACCTAAGGACATCACACACATCCATGCCCTAGGCAGGATTCGAACCTGCGACCATAGCAGTCGCGCAGTTCCGGACTGAAGCGCCTAGAACCGCTCGGCCACAACGGCCGGATTGTAGCACGGAAACGATACTTGTCGGTACATGGGTTCCCATTCAAAATATATACTCACTGCCCTCTAGAAGTCCAAGAAGTTAGTAACGGCAATTTCCGAACACCCTATATATGTACATCAATCTTTATAGTATGTATAGATTTGGGTCCAAGAAGTTAGTAACGGCAATTTCCGAACACCCTATATATGTACATCAATCTTTATAGTATGTATAGATTTGGATACACATTGCAATGCTCTAGTACAGAAAAGGGAAAGGAAGGCCTTTTTTTCGGAGAGTGCCGAGGGGACTTCTGATTCCGCTACTATTCCCCTCCCGCCTCCTCCAACCCCATTTCCCTGTTCCTTTCTCGAGAGACAACCAAGTAAGCTTCCATACGAACTCTAATGTCCGTAATTTTCTCGTCTTGGTCACATCGCGAGACGTATGCTGGTGGAGAAATCTGTCGAATGAGTGTTTTTGTAACCACTTCTGTTCTGAATGAATTAACGTATCTTTAAGATTCTTCCAGTGAATACCTGTTTTTCTACTAGTAGCTTTTTGTTCTAATTATGTTTTAGTTCGGTCCGGACGGCAGCTCCTACGTACTTCACAGTTTTTACTGTTTCTATAGATTTATCACTAATAGAGTGATCGCAAGTAATGGATCTCTTCCTCTGTGAGCGATGCATCCAATTTATTTATGTTCTGCGCCAGTTACCGGTTTCTGTACCGGTCACCAATCCTCGACAGGTTTTCCTTGGTTCCGCAACAGTAGTCTAGCGTTCGAACATTCCTATAGACAACAGCATCATCTGTGAACATCATGCGCTTCCAACGTTATCCACCCGATCATTCAGATGTGTTGCAAAGAGTAACGGTCCTGTAACGTCCCTATGTGGTGCTTCCGAAGCTACTTTTATATGTGTCGATTTTTGTTTCGTTAAGAGTTCTGTCTTTTAGGAAGGTCTGAATCTAGTCACAAATCTGGACCAGTGCTCGGTAAGCTCGGATACTGTTTATTAAACGACAGTGCAGAACTGTCTGCTTGTCTTCTGGAAGACACAAAAGACGGCATCAGCTTTGGCGCCATTGGCTACGAGGCTTTGGATCTCATGTGCGAACAGAGGGAGTTGTCTGTTTACGAAATCCATGTTGAGTTTTGTAGAGCAGATCTTCGTTCTCCTGAAACGTCGTAATGCCTGTACATAAAACATCATCCATACATCCACAACATCTTGACGTCAGCCAAATAGTCCTGTAATTATGCGCATCACTCCAACCCTCTTAAAAACGGGAATAACCTGTGCTTTTTTCAATAGCTTGTTACCTTACATTGCTCCAGTGATCTGCGATAAACTGCTGCTAGAATGGAAACTAGGTCTTCCGCATAATCGGTACAGAATCCCCCTAGGTATCTCATCAGGTCAAAGTCCTTTTTCACTATTGAACGATTTTAGTAGATTTTTTATTCCGCTATCATTTATTTCAGTACCTGCTATTTCGGCGATCGTGCGATAATTGTATGTCGGAAGATCGCATTTAGTATCACAAGCTTCTATCTGTCGTCTTCTGTTTCGGTGCCAACATTGTCACTGAGGACTGACTGAATACATTACTCAGATCCGTTTATTGACTGTACACAAACGAAATTTGTTAGGTCTTTTGGTAATATTGGTTGGAAAAATTTTGCCTTCAAATTCATTGGGCGCTTCTCGTCTTAGTCTCGAAACTTTTTTTTTTCAATGTTGTCATCCTCTTGCATGTTATATAAAAATATACAGTGTTTATATCAAAATTGAAATTGTCAATGTTTAATTCAGGTTTGATTAGAAAATTGTTGATTTGTAACATAAAACAGAGAGATGTTGTAGTAAAAATAAAGGAAACAATACAGATTTATCATATGGCGCTAGAAAACGCAATTTTCTCAACAATAAGGTAAAATAAGAAGCAGTAAAACAAAAACATATCAAGACATCGCTTCAATACTTCGTCGAATTTGCATGAAATATGTTTCTGTTATTCGGGAATAACTTCCGCTTTTATTAATAATAGCAGGAAATTTTAGCCTTTGATCACGATGAAGAATTTTCTATTGAGTGCAAAATAGTAACAGTTATATATATATTGTTTGTGCATGTAAGCTGTACTTGCATCAAAAGTAATGGCTTTGGTTACGTAAAACCACACAAGTTACGTGATGAAGTAATGTTTTTACTCGTAAAATGCAATTTATCTTTTGTAAGGATATAAAATACACAATGAGCTAACAGTGGATGATGTGCGGTTCTAATTATGTAAAAAAAAAGAAGAAAAAGAAAAGAGAAGTCGCCGGTTCGTCGGTTCCCAGTTCCTCTTTTACGCGTTCATTTTTGTTTCTTTCCCTACCAATAGTACCGGTAATGCTAACATTTACTGAGTCACCAAACAGTAGTTTTGGTAAAGCGCAACTTTGGGCAACATCATGACTACAAAGGCGTTTTCCGTTTTCGGCAGGATCTCTTCATAACATTCCAATTACTAACTTTCTCCTCCGAATGGGAAAATGTTTTGTTGCTACCTATGTACAAAAGGAGAAATGGTGATCACAATAAAAGAAGAGAAATCAGAGCTCTTACAGAAAGATTTCACAGTTCGTTTCTCCCGTGCGCTGTTCGACAGTGGAACAGTAGGGAAATGACTCGATCGACAGTGTAACGTTAGAGAAATGGCTTGAAGGTGGGTCGATGAACCCTTTGCCAAGCACCTAACTTAGAATTGCGAAGTAATATGTAAATGTAAATATATATGTAAGTCAGATAGAGCTCATTTTGAAAATTTTGCAAATGAACCAAAGAAGTTCGATGGGAATCATTCTGCACTAACGTCTTTACATTATGATGAAGACCTCTGCCCAGGATTATGGAAAAATGATTCCACATCCCCATCTGAAGCGCTGGCTTGTAGTATCGTCGGCAATTCGTTGACTTCGGAATGTGCTTAATTCCCATTTGCATATTACTTACAAGTTCATTAGCGGTCACCACCTCTTCTCAGTTCTTAATACACCAAATATCCTGCAACGATTCTCTTAACAGAAATGAGCCGGCGCCACCTCTTTAGCCGTGTTTCCATACAGTCCACGCCCTCCGTGTCACAGGAAGCTTTATAAGGCTCTCCTTGCCTACCGCTGCACACCGGCGACATCTAAATATGGAGTCCGCTGCCACCGGTTACAGTAAACTCCAGTCTGCCGTAATCAGGAAAGCGCTATATTTAGCGGCATTTCTTGAGCGTCTCCATACGGTCCAGCTCTCGACCGCTGAGGAGTCATACGACAGCTTCTCCAAAGAACTCTCATGTTTTGTTTCTGTTTGCGTGTGGAGAAGTACGGAGGTATGCGACGAGAGGTGAAGCATTCATTGTGGTGCACATTGAAGTCTTTAGCGGTTCTTGTTATACAGAGAACGGACCTGAGATAAAACCCCCCTACGAATGTGCTGTTATCAGTTTGGTAAGTTTCTGACGTCAGTAAGATTACCCCTGCAAAGTAGCCGTTCGAATCCGGGCGGTAAAAGAAATTATCATCGCAGATCGGTCACAAAGGAAAGAAAAAGTTCCAAGGTACAGGTCTAGAACACTTGACTGTGGATCAATGTCTTGGATTCATTCCCACCTCTCTATAGGCACGCAATTCTGTTGAGGTGTCATAAATGGCTCTGAGCACTATGGGACTGAGGTCATCTGTCCCCTAGAACTTAGAACTGCTTAAACCTAACTAACCTAAGGACATCACACACATCCATGTCCGAGGCAGGATTCGAACCTGCGACCGTAGCGGTCACGCGGTTCCAAACTGTAGCGCCTAGAACCGCTCGGCCACTCCGGCGGGCTGAGGTGTCATAAGCGTATGTTAAGCTGAACTGCCTTTTTGGTGCCGCCTATGAGCAGCAGGCTTTATGAGGACACATCTTCAGGCGAAGTTGATTGGTACAAATTCATTGAAACGTTGCGACAACGCGACGCCACTACTCGGCGGATCATCCGAGAAGATTTTATCAGTTGTCGTCTAATTTCCTTACTGATGTCTTTTCCCAATTTATCTAAAAAAATAAGGTACTCAAAAGTAGTTTCACATTTAAGTAGGAACAATATGCTTAGCACATCACAATTTGGGAAACATATTACTCAGCTGCTCTTCGCATTATTTCTAGTCTTGGAAACAAACGAATCACTGTCCTAACATTTTTTTATATTTCCATTCATAATGGCAAACTGTATAATTTTCTGTAGTAACTTTTAACTTAGGTAGAAAGTACTGATTTCACAAAAGCAAGCAGTGAGAATAATGCCTCATCTGCGGTCATACCATAGGTACTTCGTCGTGGAGTTAAGCATTTTAACTGTAGCGTCAAAATATTATATACTCGGTAATGAAATTCGTCATAAATAATCCACCATAATGTGAGACGAGTAGTGATGTCTATACATACAACTCTAAAGCTACTGCGTTCTTTTTTTTTATTCACAGCGGGAAGTGGCCGCACATAAGGAAACGTAATTCCACGGACTTCCTGCGAGTTTTCTTGATGAAAGTCGTGCTCCGTCTGCAGCGGCAGAGAGATTTAGCAAGCCGGCCAAGACAGTCTGATATTTCATTCATTCAGCGACCAGAAGCCAAGCAGGCTGACCCGCAAGCCGCTGACCCCATGAGCTCCGTGTCTCGTGACCACTTAAACACCTAGTTGCTAAACACCTTGTTCCTAAACGTTTCTCTGCCGCAACATATTTCAGCACAGTAATGTTCCAACATTATTAAATACACGGAAGAAAGATGTCTATTGACATATAACCAGTACGGAATCAGGAAATAACCTTCTTGTGAAACAAAAGTGGCTCTTTATTCACAAGAAGTAATGAGTGCTATCGTCAAGGGATCTCAAGACGATTTCATCTTTCTAGATTTCCAGGAGGTTTTTGACACCGGGCCTCTCAGGCGGCTTCTAGTTAAGTTGCCTGTCTATAAGGTATTGTCTGTTGTCTGACTAGATGTGTAGTTCTCAGTGGGAAAGATCGCAGTTCGTGGTAACTGGGGAGTCATCTAGTGTAACCAAAGTGATATCCTGGGTTGAACAACGAAGTGTTACAGGCCCTCTCTGTTCTTCATCTACACGAGGTTTTTTACTGCTTTGGGTGCAATAAGTGTATCGGCCGTGACTCGTCAATATCATGGCCTCCCCTCCCCCTCCCCCCCCCCCTTCTCCACTCCCACTCGATGTGAACCCATGCCTTTTTTGGGTGTGGATATTTAAGAGCTTTGGTGTATTCCAGCGCTGTTGTCCATAGCACCGGGAATGCATTGTCGACGCTTGTCAGTACATTCAGAATACGACTGGGATCTTTGAACGTGGTCGGGCATCGATGAGGAAAAGTGCTAAAACCTGCCTTCACGCTAACGCTAGCCATGTCGGACACTTGTTGTAACGTGTTTGTCGTCAAGTTTTTATGTGAAGTCTGGACCTTCGGGGACTCTGTTATAAAGTGTTCTTGTACTCAATCATAATACGTCCTTCCGAGGAAACCATCGGTTTCCAGAAGTATGTTTATTAGGATTATTTGTTTCTTTTATTGTCCTCTACTCTCACCTTTCGTTTGCACCTATAACAATGTAACATACTATATAAACGATTCAGCAGGACTCTAAAATTCTTTGCAGATGATGTCCTTCACCGTCTGATAAAATCATCATAAGATCAAAACGAGAATGCAGAATGATTCGCGTGGTGCGAAAACTGCCAATCGATCCTAAAAGATAAAAAGTGTAAGCCCTCTACATGAGTAAAAATATACGTCAGATTTTTGTTACACGATAAATCACACAGAGTTAAAGATTGTAGATTCAACTACATACCGAGGAACTACAATTACGAACATCATAAACTGGAACCATAGAAAAGGCAATGTTGTGCGGAAAGCAAACCAGAGGCTGCGTTTTACTGGCAGAACACTTAGAAGATGCAACAAGTCTGCTAAAGTCACTGCCTACACTAACTTGAACACAGCCAGAGAATCTGCAATGTGCTCACGTGCGATGTGCTTCCCTTTCCATTGCATCTTGGACTTCCTTCCTCTTAGCGGTCACCGCAACTACCGTTATCAACTGTAATGAGTTCTACTAGTTAATTTGTTCGATTTTCTCAAGAGAGACTACTGTGAAGCTGAACTGAATTTCTTGTTAATTATAAACAATCAGATGTCACGTTCCTAAATGTACATCTTTTTCATATGTCGTATCCAAAGCAAGTTTTCTGATCCAGACTGTATACCAATTAGGTTCATTTCGGAGTATACTCATTTAACAGCTCCATAGTTAACGATCATATACAACCGTTCGCTAGACGAAAGATCCGTACCCAAAGACTGGGAAGTTGCACAGGTCAAGCCAATATTAAAGAAAGGTAGTAGGAGTAATCCACTAAATTACAGGCCCATATCGTTAACGTCGATATGCAGCAGGATTTTTGGACGTATATTGTATTCTAACATTATGAATTACCTCGAAGAAAACGATCTATTGACACACTGTCAAAATGGCTTTAGAAAACATCGTTCCTGTGGAACACAACTAGCTCTTTATTCACATGAAGTGCTGAGTGCTATTGACAAGGGATTTCAGATAGATTCCGTATTTCTGGATTTCCGCAAGGCTTTTGACACTGTACCACACAAGCGGCTCGTGGTGAAATTGCGTACTTATGGAATATGGTCTCAGTTATGTGACTGGATTTGTGATTTTTCCTGTCAGAGAGGTCACAGTTCGTAGTAATTGACAGAAAGTCATCGAGTAAAACAGAAGTGATTTCTGGTGTTTCCCAAGGTAGTGTTATAGGCCCTTTGCTGTTCCTTATCTATATAAACGATTTGGGAGACAATCTGAGCAGCCGTCTTCGATTGTTTATCGACTAATAAAGTCATCAGAAGATCAAAACAAAGTGCAAAACGATTTAGAAAAGATATCTGAATGGTGCCAAAAGTGGCAGTTGACCCTAAATAACGAAAAGTGTGAGGTCATCCACAAGAGTGTTAAAAGTAACTCGTTAAACTTCGGTTACACGATAAATCAGTTTCATCTAAAAGCCGCAAATTCAATTAAATACCTAGGTATTACAATTACGAACAACTTAAATTGGAGGGAACACATAGAAAATGTTGTGGGGAAGGTTAACCAAAGGCTGCATTTTATTGGCAGGACACTTAGAAAATGTAACAGACCTACTAAGGAGACTGCCTACACTACGCTTGTCCGTCCTCTTTTAGAATACTGCTGCGCAGTGTGAGGTCCTTACCAGACAGGACTGACGGAATACATCGAAAAAGTTCAAAGAAAGGCAGCACGTTTTGTATTATCGCGAAATATGGGAGAGAGTGTCACAGACATGATACAGGATTTGGGCTGGACATCATTAAAAGAAAGGCCGCTTTCGTTGCGACGGAATCTTCTCACGAAATTCCAATCACCAACTTTCTCCTCCAATGCGAAAATATTTTGTTGACACCGACCTACATAGGGAGGAACGATCACCACGATAAAATAAGGGAAATCAGAGCTCGTACGAAAAGATATAGGTGTTCATTCTTTCCGCGCGCTATGCGAGATTGGAATAATAGAGAATTGTGAAGGTTGTTCGATGCCGTATCGCTCCCCAATTGAGAACGTTTGGAACATTATGGGCTGGGCTCTCCAACCGGCTCGGGATTTTGGCGATTTAACGCGCCTACTGGCCCTCATGAGCACGTCCAATAATTCTATCAGTCAGTGCCAAGCCGAATAACTGCTTGCATAAAGGCCAGAGATGGACCAACGCATTATTAACATGCTCAATTTTTGATGCCCTTTCTCTCGAATAAATCATCCAATTTTCCTGAAATTGTAATAACTTATTCGTCTGTACATGTACTTCACATCTATCGGCTTCCGTCCCATTCGGATAATTCCTTCGAGGTGGGTCGTTTCTCTTTTTTGTTCAAATGGCTCTGAGCACTATGGGACTTAACTTCTGAGGTCATCAGTCCCCTAGAACTTAGAACTACTTAAACCTAAGGACATCACACACATCCATGCCCGAGGCAGGATTCGAACCTGCGACCGTAGCGGTCGCGCAGTTCCAGACTGTAGCGCCTAGAACCGCTCGGCCACTCCGGCCGGCTCTTTTTTGTCTTAGAGTGTAATTGATGTTAGGCATGCAAGCGAGAAAAAGTTTAAAAAACGGTTCAAATAACGTTTAAACTTCGTTGGAAGCCGCTAAGCGTTCTCATTTTTGAACACCGGATGACTAAGTTTCAGGTAGACTCCCTTTCACGAGATACAATTATTGTCCATAACCATGCAAGCAGGACATTGGTCTGATTTTATTACAAAATATAAAATGTAATTAAACGAGGTTAGGAATCAACAAAGTACATTAGTCTGACTGCACCATTACAATAAAAGTCACGAAATTTTATCATAAAATCCAATTATATACATACATAAGAAAATATAAAAGACCTCCTCAAATTTTAAAGTTTCCTTTTACAAAAGCGAATGAAATGTCAAATAAACTCGGCAACGGACATATTCATAGAAGAAAGAACTACTCTATAAGAGCAAAATACTCCTTAATTTTTAAAATATTCTACAGTGTACAGTGTAATTGTTCTTGGACGATGACATTTATCAAATGCTGCGGCTGTATGTACGATGTCCTCGTCAATGAGGCAGGAATCACAGCTCAGAGAAGACACTGATTTTAACAAATGTAACGCAAATCTTTTCTGTTGGACACGTCCGACAGAAGAGACACCAATGTTTCTTTTTGATACAGTGTCCGTAAATATCAGTATTTCGGAAGAGGTATCGAAGTCAGCTGGAATTGGGCATCGAAATAATTCAATGACGGAAGTTGAAAATTTATATTGGTTCCAACTCGAACACCAATTTCTCGCTTTACGCGAGCGGTCACCTTAACCGCTTTGGCTATCCGAGCACATTCTGCCCGCCCCAAATTCCCAACTTCTCTCATATTACTACGTAACGTCTCTATTCCTGACGTAAATGGATAGGGAACCTACTTAGTAGTATGCGATAAGTTGTGGATTTGGGGCGTACAGAAGTGTGCTCGGATAGTCGACGTTGTTAGGGTGACCGGTCACGTAAATCCGGGTTCGATCCGAGCCACCACAAATTTTCTGTTTCCACCATTGAATTATTCTAAAGCCCTAGTGCTGTTGATATCGGTACCTTCCTCTAAATATGTAACAAATATCTCGTTTTGTTGGTATTCATGTGACCTGCTCCTAGTCTTTAAGAGTGATAATTTGTCTTCTCGCAAGCGCAAGTTTAGAAACCAAGGGTGGCGGGGAATATGTTGCTGAACCGACCAGTACCGTGTGCCTATGTTCACTAACTTCGTCCATTCCGTTTTTGCTTGGCTGGCGAGTCTGCTACGAAAATCACTGTACGTTAGGGATATGTCGAGGGGAAGTAGATGCAGCACCACTTTCACCAGTTTATCTGCACGTTTGTGCCCCTAATTCCAACATGTACCGGTATCCATTTAAGCTGAATCCGCTAACTCAGCTCCTTTGCTCGACTGAGACTTCACATTATATTGTGACCAAAGGATCAGCAATTTTTCTTTCCGCCCCCTCGTAAAAGACTGTAAGGCATTCATCGAATTGTAAGTACACAGTGTAAAGTACAGCTTGATGAATGGCGTTCAACTCCGCAATTAATGTCGACGCTTCAATAGACAACAGGATCATCAAAAAATGGGGCTTCCCCAGAATCACTGGCTACATTTTGGAGCCACCCGTGTAGAGTTCGTACCAATCACTTCAACTGACAGTATGGAAGCTCTCAATTCACTCGGGGTAACGAATGTTTTACATATATGACCGTCATACAGAGCACAGTGAATATCGGAAGAGATATTGTTTGCTTGACACCACTTGTCCTCTGCGCAGCGAATGTGAACGCTGAGCTATCGAGGATTTTCCCATATATACGATATTCGTAGGGTTCCTTCAACCAAATGTAGCAATCGAGGTAATTTCCAATGTAATGGATGACTGATAAAGTATCTGATCCTGAACATGTATCGACGACTAACAGCTTTCGTCTCGTAACCACTGGGGGAATTACAAGTTTCGTGTGCATGTGAGGTGTGGATGTCTTTTCTATACAGCCTCCACAAATATGTAGATCTGCTGATGGTATACGGTCTACAGTCTTCAGTCACGGCGTCGGAACGGAGTCATACGTATGGGAAATTTGAGCCCCGCTCATTCAAAAGCTAGTTTCTCACGCAGTTGAATGTCTATAACGTCATATCCCTTGAACTGTGTGTCGTACAGTGACACAATTTTGCAGGTACATTCATATATGTGGCTACTGCCTGAAAAAACGTGTTGCAATAAAGTTAACGGTAAAGAAGTAATAAATTAAAACGTAATACCTGATACAGTAGTTTTAATACGAAACTATAGTAAGTGATAAACTTTTCCCCTTCATCAGTTTTCGTGGGTGGGGGGGGGGGGGAGGGGGAGTGGCAGTGAGAAAAAGTTTCATAAAAGTTCGAAATTATAGATTATACTGGATGGGTATATTCTGGATAATTTGTCCGCTGTGAGTTACAACGCCTCAAGATATTCCGAGTGTTTGTGCTAAGAGTCGTAAGTGCGTTTTATATGGTATTTCAGCAGATATTTGCAATTTCTTTTTTGCACTGTGTAGCTGGAGTCAGCCCAAACAAATACTGCCCGTCACTTCGGTCATGCGACACCCAGCGTGAACAGAAAGCGTCGGTTTATTTCCCATTGAATTTTACGTGCCCATTCCATAGAGCGCTCCAAAATTAGTCTACTCCGATATTCGTTTTTTTGATACGTTGTAACATGTACATTAAAACTCGAAGAACAAACAATAATCCAGCAACGACTTAGTAGCGTTGCATGCTTGCCGATAGCAGCCAGAGCGGGCCAGCTAGTACTTTCCTGTTGGAGTATTGGTTATTCTTCGAGTTTAAGCGTCCCTGTTTTTTTTTTTTTTTTTTTTTTTTTTAAAGCACGGGGTATTGGTTATTCTTCGAGTTTAACTGTCCATGTTAACATGTATCGATAAAATAAATATCACGTTAGACTAATCTGAGACCGCTCTGTCAAATGAGCACGGAAAATTCCGCTTTTTAAACCGACGCTTTATGTTGACACTGAGCATTATTTGTCACGGCTGGTTCCAGCTACACAATGAAAAAAACTAAATTGCAAATATCTGCTGAAACAGGAGAGAAAATGCATTTGACGACTATTACGAGAGACAGCCTGTATACAATTTTCTAACTGTGGTACTTGTATTATTATGCTGAACTTTTTACTTAAGATTGTATCTCTTAACCAGTAGATTATGATTACATATTAAATTTTTAAATTCTGGCAATAATTACGTGAAAAACTGAAATTCAAATTTTTGTTGCACCGTAAACCTTTAGATAAGCAACCTATTACTGAGACTGTGCACCATGAACCGGGTTAGCCGTTGAGTAACACGTAGGGTTGTTGTAGTTAAACTTTTGCTACTTAAGAGGACCCCTGTAAGAAACGGGTGATCGTACGACAGTTAAACTTGTGGACATATTTCTACGGACATGCGGAAGAGAAATAACAAATAAAACCTTGAAAGAAACACTTTCTAATTTCCACGTGAGAGGGTAACATTTGTTAATTGCGTACCATGTTTACGCTGCAGGTTACAAACATTGCTCAATGTGACGACCATCTGCATCCACGAGAGCATGGAACCGTGCTAGGGATTGCTCTACTGCTGCTCGAAACATCTCAGGTGAGATGTTGGCTGCTTTCCTCGCTATGTTCGACTTCGTCTTGAATGTCGTACATTGCGTCCAACATTCTCAGCCATGGCAACGGTAACTTCTTCAACTATTTGTAGCGCAGTTGGTCATCGCCCTCTCCCAGCAGCAATTCCCACCCGCCAGGTAATTCTAACTTCTCAATCATGTTCTTCAACTCCGGTGCGGAAAGAGGACCTCTCTGTGTCGGTCAATGCACGACAGCACGCGGTACCAATATGTTTCAAATAGCCGCGCGCTAAATTGCGGTAATTCAGGGCGTCATATGTCTGGTTCTGTTGATCACCGGTGTACCTATCTGTACTGTAGCTGTGCTAGTACAGCATTACACACATCCTCTATCGAAGGCAAATTGAGCAACTCGGTTGGTCCATTTGCATGAGTGTGGTCTACGATGGGCCTTAGACGGCTTATAAAAGTATCGTTTGGTAATGGGTGGTTCCCAAGAAAAGTACTACTTGGGGGAATGGCCACTGATATCATTTGTATTCATGATGTAAGGGATCCGTGATCCCACGAACATAGATGCTAGTATCCGACACCCAGGTCGATAGTAGACAGGAGTCGATTGTCAAGCGCTGCGGGAGGCCGTGAGACGAGTGTCGAGTGCAGAGTAGTACTGGAGAGTGTCGAGTGAGAAGTAGTGCGGGAGAGACGGGCAAGAATGGTGGTCGAGTGAGTTGTAAACGGTAAAATTCACCGGAGTATGACGAGTGAGCACGTCCCCCTGATCGTCGTTGGGTTGACCCTCACTAATACCGATTCGCGAGTGATTGAAACAGAAAGTGACAAGTGCCGAATTACGTGTTTCGCGTCAACCGCGTCGGTCAGCAACAACCATGGATTGCAGTGAGGATTGTTGTGGATGTTAACCATCAGCGTTGCGCGTGACGAAGTACTGAAAATCAGCAACCAATAAAAAGATATAACTGTAATTAGACGTGTAAGGCGAAGGTAGCAACTGCCTCAGAATTTGTGTGTTCGTAGAAATATATATCAGTTTGTACAATGCAACCTTTGTGGTCCTTAATAATATACAAAGCTTCAATCATTCCACTATACAGTCTCAGAACAGCCGCCCTCGGTTGAAATACCCCCGAAACCACAGCAGAAAAACCGATAGCCTTTCATTCATTAAACACACGGTCATATAATCATGATAATTAACTGTTTGGCGGCTTCGATAAACTACACAAAATCCAGTAAAGGAATTTAATCGGGGGTGTTTCAATGACAAATCGTCGAAATTTTTACCGTATGTTCTCGGGGAACCACGAAACTTTTTTGGTCTCATTATCCGTTACCGAGACCCAGAGGTTCAAAGTTATCGTACTTACGCGCGTAAAATATGCACCTAAGATCCGGTCTGGGTCGTGAATGTATTTTTAACTGATGTAGTGAACAAATGGCAAGGATTACAGGATAAACGATAGGGTCTGAGGTAATCAAACTATGTTTTTAGTTGTCACTTTTTCACCAATAGCCTTTATGACGCGCTATCTCTGTGTACCGGGCACTTCACACCTATGCAGACTGTCTTGACCTGGAGGTTATTCGATGGTGCCATCTGGCAGCGTAAGCACCTTACAAAAAATTATTTTGTTATATTAAATTCTTTGCACTTGCGAATCAAACAGCGCATTTTTTGTACACTGTAGGTGTGGCCTAAAGACGTACTAGATACTAATAGACTTCTCTTGGCCAGGAATGCTCTTTTAGTCAGTGCCAATCGGCTTCTTATGTCCTCCTTGCTCCGTCCGTCACGGGTTATCTTCCTGCCTACGTAGCAGAATTCCTTAACTTCATCTACTTCGTGATCAGCAATCCTGACATCATGTTTCTCACTGTTCTCGTTTCTGCTACTTCTCTTTACTTTCGTCTTTCTTCGATTTACTGTCAGTCCATATTCTGTACTCATTAAACTGTTCATTCCATTCTCCACATCCTGTAATTCTTCGCTTTCACTTGCGATAGCAATGTCATCAGCGAATCTTAATATTGATATCCTATCATCTTGGATTTTAATCCCGCTCTTGGGCCTTCTTTTATTTACATCATTGGTTCTTCGGTGTATGGATTGAACAGTAGGGGCGAAAGACTACATCCCTGTCCTACACCCTTATCAATCCGAGCACTTCGTTCTTGGCTCTTGTACATATTGTATATTACCCGTCTCTCTCAATAGTTTACCCCTATTTCACTCAGGACTGTGAACATTTTGCATCATTTTACATTGTTGAACGCTTTCTCGAGGTCGACAAATTCTATGAACGTGCCTTGAGTTTTCTTCAGTCTTGTTTCAAAAATGGTTCAAATGGCTCTAAGCACTATGGGACTTAACATATGAGATCATCCGTCCCCTAGAACTTAGAACTACTAAAACCTGACTAACCTAAAGACATCACAGACATCCATGCCAAAGGCAGGATTCGAACCTCCGACCGTAGCGGTAGTCTTGCTTCCATTAACAAACGCAACTTCAGAACTGCCAAACTGATCGTCATATAACAGATTCTCAGTTTCGTTTTCCACGATTCTGTATATTATTCTTGTCAGCAAGTTGGATGTATGAGCTATTGAGTTGATTGTGGGATAATTCTCGCCAAAGCCGGCTCTTGCAACCTTGGTAATTGTATGGGTGACGTTATTCCGAAAGTTTGAGGTATATCGCCAGTCTCATACATTTTACACACCGACCCGAATAATCGTTTTGTTGGTACTTCCGCCAATGATTTTAGAATTTCTGATGGAATTTTATTGTCCCTCCTGCCTTATTTGATTTCAAGTCTTACGAAGCTCTTTTAAATTCTGATTCCAGTACTGGAATCCCTATCTATTCTATATCGACTTCTGTTCCTTCTTTTGTCACGTCATCAGATAAGCCCCCCTCCCCTTATACAGGCCTCAATGTACTCTTACCACCCATACGCTCTCTCCTCAGCTAGTAACACGAATACTCTGTCCAGGAATCACTTCATGAGGAGATGTACTTGGAAAAGGCTGGGAGATACGCAAAGATTTCATTAGATTATATCATGGTGAGACAGATATTCCGAAATCAGATACTGGATTGTAAGGCGTACCCAGGAGCAGGTATAGACTCAGATCACGATTTAATGATGATGAAGAGTAGGCTGAAGTTTAAGAGACTAGTCAGGAAGAATCAGTGCGCAAAGAAGTGGGATACGGAAATACTTAAGAAAGAAGAGATATGCTTGAAGTTCTCTTAAGTTAAAGATACTGCAATAAAGAATACTCAGTGGGCAACAAGAAGCCATGATAACAGCAGAAATAGTTCATTTATTTGGTGAAAGAAGGAAGTACAAAACTGTGCAGTGCATTGCAGGAATACAGAAATACAAGTCACTTAGAAATGAAATAAATAGGAAGTGCAGGGAAGCTAAGGCGAAATGGCTGCATAAAATGTGAAGAAATAGAAAAAGAAATGATTGTCAGAAGGGCTGTCTCATCATAGAGAAAAGTACAAACATCATTCGGTGAAATTAAAAGCAAGACTAGCAACATTAAGGGTGCAGTGGGAATTCTGCTGTTAAATGCAAAGGAGAGAGCGAATAGGTAGAAGTAGTACATTGAAGGTCTCTGTGAAAGGGAGGACTTCTTTGATGACTTGATAGAAGAAGAAACAGGAGTCGATAGGGAAGAAACAGGGGTTCCAGTATTAGAATCAGAATTTAAAAGAATTGTGGAAGACTTAAGATCAGATAAGGGAAGGGAACTTACCTGTTGAACGACCCTCGCATTAGCTCACTTGCATCTACTATTTGTTGTCTGTTTTGTTTCAAACGAGTTGTTTTTCCTGTATGTATGATGATTCCTTGAGAGAAGCTTCTTTTCTTTCAGAAACCGCCACAATGTTTGAGCATAGAGCGTGCTGTATGATCCGGCAACAGAGAGAGGCCTGGAATTTTGGTCTGTAATTCTGTGCATCCGTCATTTTACCCTCTCGTTCCACCCACATCCTGGGTGGTTATAACTAAAGTGCAGCTACTCACAGAGAGGTCCAGTGTGGGCTGTAATAATGGTATGGCAGCGAAACTCCGTAGATATTCTAAAGCGTTTACGTTGGTAAAGGTATTTGTTCCAGTTTTGGCCACCAAGTGGAAATCTGGCGCTGTTAATGCAAGAAAGATGTATAGAAATGTTTCCTTATGTAATTGATTGGGAACGAGACATGTGTAGGAGGGTCAAACAAATGAGAAAGGCATAATGTTGATTTTATTATTAACCGCCTCCTGCACAATTTGTTCAATATGGGCACCCGAGACGTCGACGAGATACTGTATCCGCAAAACCACGTTATCAACAGTTGGTCACAACAGTTCCGGTGGAACGCGAGCAACGTGTTTCTATATACTGGCTTTCAGATCAGGTACCGGTAGGCACCGAATATGTTCCTGGTAAAAGCGTTTTTTCAGATAGCCAAAAGTCATACGCATTCAGATCAGATGATCTTACAGGTCATGCATCTGGAAAACAACTAGAGATGAAACGTTCGTGCAAGGTTGCATTAAGCAGATTTTTCACTGGGCGAGCGACATGAGGGGTTGTCCCATCTTGCAAGAAAACAGTACAGTCGCGCAGGAATCATATGCTGCACAAGGAGGTGTCGATTATGTGCAGACGTCAAAGTACACCTGAGAGATTCTCTGGGTGTATTCTCTTCAAAGAAGAAAGAACCGAGATTAAAGAAGCTTGTGAATCCGTACCACAGTCACATACGGCGAGTGCAATGTCTCTTCGTGCACAACACGCTGTTTATCAGTACCTCCAAATTCGGCAGTTCTGTGTATTCACTACATCCTGCAGTGTAAAATGTGGCTCGTCACTCCATGAAGCTCTATGTTATCAACTTGGATCAGTGCCAGAAAAAGAAAAGCAAATTTAGAACGTTGCTGCGGATCATGGGGGTTCAGTTGCTGCACAGTCTGGATCTGGTATGGGTACCTGTGTTAAATAGACCAGAAAACTATCTGTACTGTTTGTATGAAGATGGTAACTGTTCTTTCGAACATGTCCGAAAGAACAGATGCCACCTTCATATAGTTAAGGCTAACTGGCCATTGACCTTCTTCTGTGAGGATGCACGCACATTGCCAGAACTCTTAAGGGACTCGATAAGATTATCCGCCGCGAGTAATGAGTATAACGGGCAGGGGCACTACGAATGTGGTGTGTGGACATTAAGTGGGGAATGTGGGTCTCACGGGGATTGTGCAAGGGATAAATCCCTGCAGTCGCACTATCCTCTGTGCCCTCGGTGGCTCAGATGGACAGAGTGTTTGCCATGTAAGCAGGAGATCCCGGTTTCGAGTCCCAGTTGGGGCACACATTTTCAACTGTCCCCATTGATGTATATCAACGCCTGTCGGCAGCGTAGGGTCTTGATTCAATTATCATTTCATTCTAGAGCGCTGCATGGTCACCGATGGTATCTGTTCTTTTGGACATGTCCGAAAGAACAGATACCATCTTCATGTAGTTAAGACTAACCGGCCATTGACCTTCTTCCTCTGTGCGGATGCACACGCATTACCTGAACTCTTACGGGACTCGCTAAGATTGTCTGCCGCGAGTAATGAGTGTAATGGGCAGGGGCACTACAAATGTGGTGTGTAGACGTTAAGTTGGGAATGTGAGTCTCACGAGGAGTGTGCAAGGGATAAATCCCAGCAACCGCACTATCCTCTGTGCCCTCGGTGGATCAGATGGACAGAGTGTTTGCCATGTAAGCAGGAGATCCCGGTTTCGAGTCCCAGTTGGGGCACACATTTTCAACTGTCCCCGTTGATGTGTATCAA
This sequence comes from Schistocerca serialis cubense, assembly GCF_023864345.2. Lineage (NCBI taxonomy): Eukaryota > Metazoa > Arthropoda > Insecta > Orthoptera > Acrididae > Schistocerca > Schistocerca serialis. The sequence goes on along the minus strand of NC_064644.1, from coordinate 312,726,647 downwards.
CGCCTGTCGGCAGCGTAGAGTCTTGATTTAATTATCATTTCATCTGTACTGTTGGTCATCGGATGGACAATTCTCGTGGCGCTGCACGAGCACCAGCATTACACTTGGCCGAAACTTGACCTATTTTTTTTTTCAGCGTAAATTGGTTCCGCATTAACGCATTAGCATATCTACCAAGTCTCGCTATCATACAATAATTACAGCCCAGGGTCACGAAATAACCACGACGTGAAAATCAGAGGAATTAGTGATCCCACAGTAGCTTACGGACAGTCGTTTCCATCCACCACTCGCGAATGGAACAAGAAAGGATGGGGAACAAGTAGAGGTACCCTCTGTAAGGCACAGTAAGGTGGTTTGTGATGAGCGGACGTGGCTCGTGATGTAGATCCTTGTCAGGCTGAGAACCGTCCCTTCGTGCCTCGTGGGGAGCGACACACGTTGGAAACAGAGAGGAAGCTTCTCGCTGTCGGGACAGACGCAGCGTTAGGCGGGCTGGCGCCGAGCCGCAAGGCAGCGGGGCGTCCTTCGGCTGGGCGTCGCGGCCCAGAATACCCGCGCACCACGCGGCGCCACTCGGCTCGCTTCGGCTCGACTCGGCTCGGCTCGGAGCTGCTCCAGCGTTGGCCGCTGGCCAGGGGACCCGACGCACGCCCGCGACGCACTCCTCGTGGCCGCCGGCCGCTCCGGTTACGGCAAAAACAAACATGTTTACCCGCCACCCTACAGGTGGAGAGCCGTCGACAGAGATACCTTACCACGTGGCGAGCTCTTCCAGTGCAAACGTTGACACGGGTGAAGAGACATACTTCATCTTCTACATCTTGCAATCCACCTTAAAATGTGTGGCAGAGGCTATTTCGGATTCAGTTTCCCTCGTTCTTGTGATCATCTCAGACACATCCCTCGGGCTGTTGAAAATAGTTCTGTGCTTTTCATTTCGTATCTATTGTAATGGAGTAGGCACTCGCTTGAGTCACTACATACATACTTATTTAGTCTAGTTAACTGGTTACATGTTCCACAGTTTATTTGGACGGTTCCTGTATCTACAGGACATAGAACGAGTCAGTGTACAGGATATGTACACGTGATTAGTGTTAACATTTATCAAAACTTTATTTTTTAATTCTAATCACCCAACTGCACTTAAAAAACTAGTTGGCTTTTACAGGCTACCAGGTTTATAGCTGAAATTCATCCATGTAATAGAAGGAAATAATTTTTTCGCCACCAGCTTTATATATTTAAATTTATTCTTTATTTCAACCATTAGCACTGGAAAAAATTATACCTCTGTTCGATTACAATGCGTATTCCCCATGAAGACGTATTAGCATACCAAATATGATGACGTACTGTAGTAAGAGAAATAACCATAATTGCTAAATATTTTTACTGCACATATCACAGTATGTCATCATATTTGGTATGCCAATATGGTTTCTATGATAAACATGCATTTTAATTCCGACACATGTATAATTTTCCTTGCGGTGATGATGGTTGAAATAATCGAAACCTGCCAAGAATAAATTTAAGTATACACAGCTGGTGGCGAAAAAATTTATTTACATATCTTACAGCTGCAGCTAGTTACCTATCCAAATTGTGATAGGAGTCGTCCAGGAGAAATGATTTTAGTTTAGCCTTAAAACTTGCTTTGCTTTGCTAACTGTTAGACATTTTATGGTCTTGGGCATATGGTCAAAACGTTTGTTGCTGTATGTTGAACTCCTTTATTAGCCACTGACGGCTCTAATAGTGGGTAGTAATTGACATTTTTCCCTCTAGTGTTGTAGGTATGGATATCACTATTTTTCTTAAATTGTGAAGGATTATTTATGAAGAATTTCATTATCGAATTTTCGAGTATGTATTGTGATGGTGCAGTTAAAATGCCTACCTCCTTGAAGAGGTACCTACATGACGTCCGTGGATCGAGACAACATTTATTCTACTGTTCGCTTTTGTGCAATCAATACTTTCTTTTAAGTGATTAGTCACCCCTGGAAATTATTCCACAAGACATTACTGTGTGGAAATACACAGTACATGGCAGGAGGGTGACACGTTTCTTTCCAAAACCAGCAATTAAACGAGGGAAACAGTAGGTAAACTTAATTGTTTGAGAAGCTCGGTAGTTTGCTGCTTCCAGTTCAAGTTTTCATCCATATGTACACCCTATTCTAACCTGTTTACTGACTCCTGTTCATTTGTTACATCGGCTGTTGGTGTTACTGCACATAGGGCATATTCTCAGAATTAGGGGATCCTCCATTTTCAGAGAAACACTTAATAATTATTTGGAAAACAGCATTAACAATCTCTTCCATTGCGCTCTCTCTAATGGGATTTGTTATAACACTAGTATTGTCTACGAAAAGTACCAATTCTACTTGATGAATATTAAGTGGATGGTCATTCGCAAGTGTAAGGAAAAGGAGTGGACTCAAAATTGAACCCTGTGGGACTCTCTTTGATTTGTCCCTAGTCAATAAATTTTTCCACCTTTCCAACATTGCCTGAATTATTCAGCACAATTTTTTGCATTCTGTTTGCTAAGTATGTTTCAAAACATTTGTACGTAAAGCCATCAATTCCTTAAAACTTCAGTTTTCCTAACAGTGATCTGCACAATCAGATGCCTTGGAAAGATCACAAAAAATACGTACTGGCGATGTTTTATTATTGAGACTACTCAAATGAGTAAACCTTCTGGAATCCAAACGACGATGTGATAAATGTGACACGGCCCTTCCATAAATTACTTTTTCGAATATTTTGAAAAAAGATGTCAGTAAGGAAATTGAACAACAATTATTTAAGTCTTTCTTGTCACCATCCTTGCAAAAAAAGCTTAACTATTGCATATTTTTACCAGACTGGAACAATTTCTTATGCCAATGAAGCTTTAAATATACACTGTGATCAAAAGTATCCGGACACCAGGCTGAAAATGACTTACAAGTGCGTGGCGCCCTCCATCGGTAATGCCGGAATTCAGTATCGTGTTGGCCCACCCTTAGCCTTGATCAGATTCCTCTCTCGTAGGCATACGTTCAGTCAGGCGCTGGAAGGTTTCTTGGGGAATGGCAGCTCATTCTTCACGGAGAGCTGCAATGAGGAGAGGTATTGGTGTCGGTCGGTGAGGCCTGGCACGAAGTCGGCATTCCAAAACATCCCAAAGGTGTTCTACAGGATTCAGGGCAGGATTCTATGCAGGCCAGTCCATTATATGGATGTTATTGTCGTGTGACCACTCCACCACAGGCCGTGCTTTATGAACAGGAGCTTTATCGTGTTGAAAGATGCGATCGCCATCCCAGTATTGTTCTTCAACAATGGGAAGCAAGTAGGTGCTTAAAACATCAATGTAGGCCTGTGCTGTGATAGTGCCACGCAAAGCAACAAGGCGTGCAAGCCCCCTCCATGAAAAACACGATCACACCATAACACCACCGCCCCCGAATTTTACTGTTGGCACTACACACGCTGGCAGATGACGTTCACCGGGCATTCGCCATACCCACACCCTGCCATCGGATCGCCACATTATGTACCGTGATTCGTCACTCCACACAACGTTTTTCACTGTCCGTCCAATGATTACGCTCCTTACACCAAGCGAGGCGTCGTTTGGCATTTACCGGCGTGATGTGTGGTTTATGAGCAGCCGCTCTACCGTGAAATCCAAGTTTTCTCAGCTCCCGCCTAACTGTCATAGTACTTACAGTGGGTCCTGATACAGTCTGGCATTTCTATGTGATGGTCTGGATAGGTGTCTGCCTATTACACATTACGAGCCTCTTCAACTGTCGGCCTGTACGCTTTTGTGCTGTACGTGTCTCTTCACGTTTCCACTTCACTATCACAACGAAAACAGTGGACCTAAGGATGTTTAGGAGTGTGGAAATCTCGCATACAGACATAAGACACAAGTGACACCCAATCAACTGACCACGTTCGAAGTCCGTGAGTTCCGCGAAGCGCCACATACTGCTCTCCCACGATGTCTAATGGCCCTGAGTTCGCTGATATGTACTACGTGACAGTAGGTGGCAGCACGACGTACCTAATATGAAAAACGTATGTTTTTGGGGGTGTCCGGATACTTTCGAACACATAGTGTATCACTAAGGACTTATTAAGTTAGAACAATTTTTCATGATTCTGTGTAAAATTCCGTCACCACCATATGAATATTTGTTTGTTAGAATTTTTATAATTCTTAGTTTCAGTGAACGGTGTTGGTGGTATTTCTAGTTGCTTAAGGTTCTGTGGAATGGCATGTTTGCTACTTCAACTGAACCATTTAATCCCACTTGTGCTGCTACATTTAGAAAGTGACTATTAAAAGCACTTGGACTTGTGAAATATGAATCACAACATTGTCATTTAGTTAAACTGTCATGTTATTTTTTAAAAAAATCTTACGGTACTTAACTGCTATGGTCATCCGTCCCTAAGCTTACACACTACTTAACCTAAATTATCCTAAGGACAAATACACACACCCATGCCCGAGGGAGGACTCGAACCTCCGCCGGTACCAGCCGCACAGTCCATGACTGCAGCACCCTCGACCGCCTTAGACCGCACGGCTGTTATATTATTCACTGACTGGCTGTCCTGTCTCCCATTTGACAATATGCTATGTAGTTTTAATCTTATTATTTGCATTATTAATTTTTATCAGAACTTATGTCAATTTTTAATAATTTGAACGCGATATAGACCTACCAACTAACTGCAGTACACGTCTCATGTTTTTGTCTTCAAACTGTCTCTTCTTCATTAATACACCGTTCACGTGAACCCGGAAATTCTGGCAGACAAGCGTACACAGCTGTATGTTGTTGTCCAGATTTTGGAAGGTATGGTCCAAATGGTTCAAATGGCTCTGAGCACTATGGGACTTAACATCTTAGGTCATCAGTCCCCTAGAACTTAGAACCACTTAAACCTAACTAACCTAAGGACATCACACACATCCATGCACGAGGCAGGATTCGAACCTGCGACCGTAGCAGTCCCGCGGTTCCGGACTGTAGCGCCTAGAACCGTTGGAAGGTGTCCTCAATGTAATCAATCAGCTCTTCGAGAGTCCGTGCTTTCCTTCCATAGACGTCATCTTTAGCAATAACCCAAAGGACACATTTCCACAGGGTTAATGTAGCGGTTGCTCCAAAACAACGTGAAAGTTTTGCGTGTACCTATAAATTCAGTGGGGCCTCAATTAGACCACAAAATGATGAGAAAGGATTTCTATTCAACTCGATAATGTTCGAGCACAATTTCACAAAATTATAGCCGTCTGTCCGTATCGTCTCCAGGCAACCCATGTATCAGGCAGTGAATGTATAAAAAAATGGTTCAAATGGCTCTGAGCACTATGGAACTCAACATCTGAGGTCATCACTCCCCAGAACTTAGAACTACTTAAACCTAACTAACCTAAAGACATCACACAAATCAATGCCTGAGGCAGGATTCGAACCTGCGATCGTAGCAGTCACGCGGTTCCGGAATGAAGCCCCAGAACCGCTCGGCCAGCGCGGCCGGCGTGAATGTATATTCTGAAGTTCTGCTGATGTAATATCCTTTGGAATAACCGACGTCATATTTCGTAATATTTCGGGTAACTCTGCCTTTAATCATCTTGTGGACGTCTTTGGACTAATCATAATAGCAGATATAGAGTTTAATATCAGTAATTCGTGCTCACCTGGGCCACCAACTGCGAGGTGCATCAAAATCAGAACCTTCAGGTTCAAATTTATGATTTAAATTGTAAACAGCCTTTCATGTTGGTGATTTTGACTCGAAAAGTTCTCTCTTGTCAGTACACCACTTACGTAGCTTAGGTAGGCGGTCTTCACAGCAAAAAATCTTTTTCGTCAATATTTTCTGAAAATTGTTTTTGTATTGTTAAGACCATGTTACTACGATTAAGGTTCATTTCTGAACACAACGTATCAACGCTTGTTTCCTACTAACCATATCGATGTATGTAGTAGTACCAACCTATATATATATATATATATATATATTCCGGAAGTGTGTAGTGACTTTTGCGCCGTCCTGAACATCTCTGCTGCCGAGTCATTTTCACTTCTCACTCATGAAGGATGAAAAAAAGGAAAATGAAGGTAAATCTGTCTTGTCATGTAGCAGTCTTGTAGAGCGGACAAAACTGAGAAATGCATTCGTAGTTGTAAAGAAAGAAGAAAAATTAAAGCGTAAACTTCTATTGTATTTGTTTTATACATTGTGGTTAGAGAAAACCGCAGTAGTAAACCCTGCAACCAGCCATCAAATTTTGCATCTGTTGAAGACTAGCAGCAGCAGCAGGCAGAGAGGAAAACCACGGAAGGATTTATATTAGATTTTTCTCTTTACGTGTGGCGCGCGTATAATACGAGTCATGGTAAGGCTATGCGAGAGGTCGATTTTCTCTGATTAAGGTAAGATTTATATGGGCCCCCTTCCGTTTTTCATTGTTTATGTACGCTAAATCTGTATAATATGTGCCAAAATACCAATCGGAGATTTGTCCATTATCTAAGAAAGCTTTTGTGAATTTACCTTGCAATTTCAATTTTCATAACAGAAGATGCTTTGTATGTGGTGCGAACATAGACACCGGCGACACTATGGATCAGTCTGTTACCACAGCCTTCTTCATTTAACGTTCACATTTTTTGCCTTTGCCACTTGACAGTCTAGACCTGAAGTTTGCTGGGTCTCACACCTCTTTAACGACTCCGCAACGTGACCGAGATCGAAAAGAAGAAAAACTCCTCCCAGTGTTATAATTGCCTACTACGCTACGGATCTGTTACTGTGGTGAGAAGAGAATATAGCAAACCACTGAAACATAACGAGAAGCGGAAGGTATTCTTGCCTGCACCAATATCGCTAGTCGTTTCTTCTTAGTTTTTTTTTTTTTTTCAAATTTAAGAAACCAGCGATGAAAGTTGTTACTGTCGCTGAAAATTAGTTTTTTAAATTAAATCGGCTAAGCCTAAATCGAGTGCATCTGGCTAGTAAAAAAAGAATTACTGAAAAACGCTAATCCCGAGAGTAATTTAGAATGCGCTTCTAGATATATTTTTGTGGAGACAATTTTTACTCTGAAATAGAATGAACTGCGAGGTGATGGTGTCCCAGTATTTATGACAAATGAACTGAAATAAATAATCTGATTTGGCTTTTTTTTCAGTGAAGAATGTTCAAACTAATTACTTTTGTTTTTTGTTTAAATCTTTTCTCTCATTTGTAATTCGTATAAGTGCTCCAAATAACAACAGTGTTTCCCTTTAATGATTTATCTTTTATATCTAAAATTTTATCGATCAGAATAACCTTTGATGCATTCTGCTGGACACATGTTTTAATTAACAGGACATTTAGATGTCACTGTACCAATACGTAGCACTCGAATTTCATTTCAGTTTTTGTAAAATAATACTGAAATTCAAGAGGAAAAAAGGCATGTTAGGAGCGTCAAACGACATGATTAAACAATTAGAACTTCCAGTAAACAGACAAATGTCCTATTGCGGTGGACCAAGGGCCATAGGTGACTGCGGTGAACGACAGCTGCAGAAATGTACGTGTACGGGCGAATCGATGTGCATATGTTGAGGAACTGGTTCACACATCATGCTGACTGCTGTTCAGCGCCGACAAAGGCTCGAATTTGCACGCCAGTATGCAACTAGACATTCACTGAGTGGTGACAGGTAGTCTTTTCAGATGAATCATGATTTGTGCTCTATCCGACAGATGTCCGTTGGCGTCTTCGGCGTGAAGCATCTGAAAGAAACACCCTGCAACAATCGTCGGGAGGATCCAGGCCGGAGGCGTCCCTGGATGATCTCATCATCCTGGAAGGCACAGTGGGTCAACACAAGTATGCATCTATCCTTGGGACCCATGTGGATCCCTGCATGGAGTTTGTTTTTCCTAGGAACCATGACACCTTCCAATAGGACAATGCAACGTGTCACAGCTCGCAGTGTATGTGCGTGGTTCCAAGAGCACCAGGATGAGTTTACCGTACCCCCATGGTCACCAAGCTTTCCGGATTTAAGCCAATGTCAGTACCTTCCAGAACCTCATTGACTGTTGATGACGTCGGAAGTTTTGTGGCATTTTTTGCGGACGATGGTTTCGTCTGTGGGTCTACTGCCACACCAGTTGAGTGTAGTGACAAAAAAAATGGTTCAAATAGCTCTGAGCACTATGGGACTTAACTGCTGAGGTCATCAGTCCCCTAGAAATTATAACTACTTACACCTAACTAACCTAAGAACGTCACACACATCCATGCCCGAGGCAGGATTCGAACCTGCGACCGTAGCGGTCGCGCCGTTCCACACTGTAGCGCCTAGAACCGCTCGGCAACTCCGGCCGGCCAGTGTAGCGGCATGTGGGAAGATGTGCAGAGGATCGACGAGAGGTATAGGGGCTGACCGTTGATCCTGAGCGTGAATAAACGTAACGTAGAGCGCGTGAACAGGCGAACAGGTCAACTGCTGTTCCGTTACGTTATTGGAGATAAATCACTGTAAACAGTTACAACGTTAAAATATCTATGACTAACCATTCGGAGCGACCTAAAGTGGAATGACCATATAAAACAAATCAGGTGCAGCGGAATAAATTTTTTTTAGTCGTTTTCTGACTGGTTTCATGTACCCCACCATGAATTGCACTCCTACGCTAAACTCTTCCCCTCAGAGCAGCGCTTGCAGCCTATATCTTCAATTATTTGTTGGATGTAATCAAATCTCTGTCTTCCCCTTCAGGTTTTACCCTTTACAGCTCCCTCTGGCGCCATAGGGATTATTCTCTGGTGTCTTAACAGAAGGCCTATCATCATGTCCCTTCTTCTGGTGAGTGTTTTCGATAACTCCCTTCCTTCGTAGATTCTGCAGAGAATCTCCTCATTCTTTATCTTACCTGGCCACCTAATTTTTCAACAGCCTTCTGTACGCACAGCGAATCAAATGCTTCAATTCTCTTCTGTTCCGGTTTTCACACTGTCCACGATTCAGTACATACAATGCTGTGCTTCGAAGCACATTATCAGACATTTCTTCTTCAAATTAAAGCCTATGTTTTATACCAGAATACTTCTCTTGGCCCTTTTTACCTTCGCTAGTCTGCATTTTGCGCCTTACTTGTTCCATCCGTCATGGGCTATTTTGCTGCCTGGGTATCAGAATTCATTAACCTCATCTACTTTGTGACCACCAATTTTGATGAAACTTCCTGACAGATTAAAACTGTGTGCCGGGACCTTTGGCTTTCGCAGGCAAGTGCTTTACCATCTGAGCTACCCAAGCATGATTCACGACCCGTGCTCACAGCTTTAATTTCGCTAGCTCTTCGTCTCCCAACTTCCAAACTTCACAAATGCTCTCCTCAAGACTTTGCAGAACTGGCCCTTTTCCGCAATATCTTTCTTTCAGGAGTGCTAGTTCTGCAAGGTTCGCAGGAAATATCCTGTGAAGTTTGGAAGGTAGGAGACGAGGTGCTGGCGGAATTAAAGCTGTGAGGACGGGTCGTGAACGGTACTTAGGCAGCTCAGACGGTCAAGCACTTGCCCGAGAGAGGCAAAGGTCCGAGTTCGAGTCTCGGTCTGGCACACAGTTTCAATCTGCCAGGAAGTTTCATATCAGCGCACACTCCATTGCCGACTGAAAATTTCATTCTGGGCCAATTTTGATGTTAAGTTTCTTGCTATTCTCATTCCTGCTACGTCTCATGACCATTGTCTTTTTACAGTTTACTCTCAGTCCACATTCAACAGATTCTGTAATTCTTCTTCATAGAGACAGCAGTGTAATCAGTGAAATTTACCATTGATATCCTTTCACCCTGAATTTTAACCCCACTCTTGAACATTTATTTTCGCCATTGTTTCTTCGTTGTAGATTAAACAGTAGAGGCGAAAGACTATATCACTGTCTTACACCCTTCTTAATCCGAACACTTCTTTCTTGATCTTCCAGCGTTGTTGTTCCTCTTGGCTATTGTACTTATTGTATATTACCCGTCTTTCCCAATAAAAAAAATTCAAATGTGTGTGAAATCTACAGGACTTAACTGCTTAGGTCATCAGTCCCTAAGCTTACACACTGCTTAACCTAAATTATCCTAAGGACAAACACACACACCCATGCCCGAGGGAGGACTCGAACCTCCGCCGGGACCAGCCGCACAGTCCATGGCTGCAGCGACTTAGACCGCTTTATTTTATCTCATTTTGTTATATGTTGTTCGTTGTATATGTTCGGGGCGGACGTCCCATGACACCCGTTCAGGTTGTTCGTTGAGACATTCGCTCAGTTTTTTATTACAGAGGGTAGCTAACCCTCTGACCGAACACGCTGAGCTACCGTGCCGGCAAATCGCGGCCTTTCTCCATAGCTTACACCTAGTTTCCTTGGAATTTCGAACATCTTGCGCCATTGTACTTTGTCGAACGTTTCTCTATGTCGACCGTCTCTTGATTTTGCTTCAGCCTTGCTTCCGTTATCAAGCACCAGCGCAACGTGTGAACTGCCTCTCTGGTGCCTTTACTTTTTTTGAAAGTCAAACTCACCCTCATCTAATCCTCAAGTTTCTTTTCGATTCTTCTGTTTAAGCATCTTAAGGAAACAAATAATTCACTCCGAAAGAAGTTGGTTACAATACATTAGTTCGTCTGATCCTTGAATCTGGTACATCAGTCTGCGACCCTTATCAGATAGAGAAGACTCAACGAAGAGCGGCACGTTTCGTCACGGTATTCTTTAGTCGCTTCGGGAGCATGCAAGAACCCCCAACTCGTACTAAATCTCCAGAAATATCTCATTTAGACGATGAGTTCGTAGATGGTAGTATAAGGGACGTACAGTATAGCTGGCCACTGCATAATTACATACGGCAAAGCAACGACGCGCTACGGTAAAAGTTAATACCAGTGACAATTAACACTAGCGGGGCCACTGTAAGCGTCGGCAAAGAGATATTTTGCTACGCCGGAAGGCGAAAGACAAATGATGGAAACTTTTTTCATTTTTTTTGACAATTATTAGAGAGACTCTGTCTTTAGTTCACGTGGCGAGGAGACGTATTTCTTGTGATAAAGTACGTTGTCTGAATAATAATTTTATGAAAATATGAAATCTGAGAGTTCGTTTTTGTGCAAAACCACGAAAGTTTTCTTTTCTTCCGCGCATTATCCCAATGTCATGTCACTGTAGCTGCCTGCATCAGAAGAGGAGTCCGACTAAGAATCAATATTGCACACACGGTCAAGCATGAGAACTAATCATGGTGGAAGGAGAATCATTTAACCAACTTGCGTAAATCTCAACAGCAAAGCGAATACAGGAATCGATATAATTTAAAGTTAAAGACATTTCATTCGCTTAAAAATCTATAAGGAATCAAAATGATAAAAAGTGCGTCAAAATTAATTTGTTTAATTAATTATATTATATCTTTTTAATATAAATTTGCACACCACGCTTTCCCACCCGAGTTGCGATAAAATTAAGCCAGTCCGTCCTTGAACTGACTTAGTGAGCCACTGCGTAGGAACTCTTCCAAACTGTTATGTGGAGATGCTTTCGTTGTTTTGTGTTCCCTTTCAGACCTGGAGCAGCGCCGTCGGACCGTCGGATTCTGAAATGTAATACTACTGTCTATGATTTACTTAATGAAGCGGGAGGAAGGTTTTTGTGCAAATAATTTTTACACGGTATGACTTATAGTGCGTTTATTTAAGAAACACCATAAAATGAACTTGTTCACATTGATTATAAGCTAACTATTAACGATACGAGAGCATGGTCTTCCGCATGACTAGATCGAAAGGCATTCTATCGACGACTGCTGACTATGGCGCCCAGTCTGTTACTTGAGCGTATAATTGTTATAGTTCGTATGAGATCTTACATCTTCGGTTATCTCCAAGTTACTCATTTATCTTGTTAATATCAACGTTTTCCAGCATCGTAAAACTACCGGAAGATAGCATTTCTGACGTGTAGATTCCTCCGAATGTCTGAATGACAAAAGGCAACTTTACTCAACAAATATTTATTAATAATAATTTGTCGATTCGCAACAGATTAAAAGTATTTTCCATAAGTATCTCTTTGCTGACGTCACGAGCGATTTCTGCATCGGCACCTGATTCTCCTGGCTCTGAAAGCGCCAGATGCCCAACTACCTCAACTAGCCAGCGTAGGAACCTACCGCTCACTCCTTACTCTGTAGGAACTGCAGTGCTGATACAAACATTTCACGTATGTAAAACAGCAAAGCTGGAAATCAAATAAATTTACTCTCTTATTTGCAAATAAGGGGTACCTTGCCAGCGTTACAGTTGTGCTCAACAAACTCTAGTGGAAGACTTTACGAGAGAGGCGCTGTGTATTGCAGAGAGTTTTACAGTTGGAATTCCGAGAGAGTACGTTTCAAGAAGAGATGGGCAGCAGTTCTTCCCATGCACCTCTCCCAAAATGAAACTTATTGACAGTCGTTCTCCAACGCACCATTCGCAAATGGAACAGGGAAGGGGGCAAAATGATACTACCTGAGGTTCCCTCCGCCACACGCCTTAAAAGTGGGTTGTAGTGCATAGAAGAGATACAGGTATCTACGAGCCGCAATCTGTATCTGTCCGTCGTTAGCTGGCGTTGTTGCCTTCATGCAACGATTGTGAGGGAAATCTTAAGTATTTTGATGTGGTAGTTGAATGTTAGATGAAGCCGCTATGTTGTATACCATTTTACGAGAGGCTTCCCTTGCTGACAAAAGTTGCACGGTTAAAGGTTGGTGTGACCTGGTTACGTTTGCAGACTGAACAGTGTACCCAGCCGCATTGTCATGTTGATTGGAAAGGCAGCCCACTCTACTACGCACTTGAGAATACAGCTTGATTTTGATCTCTCTTCAGCAGCTTACTGTAATTTTTGAGAACATTTCTCTTCTCTTGGAGAGCAGCGGCTTTATTAGTTAAAATGCGCATGCACAGTCACAACCGCAAGAAACTTCCTTTTTAGGAGATTACCGGTTTCGGTCTGTTTTAGAGCATCTTCTGATGTCACCGCGATGGTAGACGATGGTGGTAAACGGAGCAGACGCTACAACTCGACGAACGCTAACTGCTGAAAGTTCCTTGCGGTTGTGACTGTGCATGTTCATTTTAAGCAACTTACTATACATGGTGATATCCTGTGGTCAATCGCGTTTGGGAAAACAATAGTTTACAATTGAACTTTGCAAGATCTAAGGGTATTGCAAAACATTTTTTTCTACAGGTTGGCTGCAGTGCGTGATTTTGTGAACCTTCCTGACTGAACACTTCGAATGTTGTTGATTGAAATTTCTATGGAGATACGTGACAGCGTGTGATTACACCGAGATATCAGAAAGACAATGTAACTTATTTGCCTTAACAATATCTGAATTTAGTTAGGCGACTTGTGAGTGAGTCAGGCTTGTCGCATGTTGCAGTTCCATAAAGGAAAAGGAAATAAGGTGTTTCTTCCATCACATTTCTGGCGTGCATCCTGGAAATTATTAATTCATCCGATTTTGCAGCTGACAACCTTTTAGCCATTCTCAGTCGCTTGCAAGATTTTTAAATCACTTTACACAATACTATAGTCGCGCTTCAGAGTGCTCATGTAGGCTCGTACTCTGACAGCCTACAGAGAGAGCTGGTACATTTGGAAGAGATGTTCCGTAAGACTGGGTGTACGTACAAAACATCAGATTAAGAGAGCTCTGGAAGCGAAAACGACTAACCAGACAAAAGAAGAGCAAGAAGAAAGAGATCTAAGGCCTACGGTTTTTTTACTGCATGTAGGAAATATTTCTTCAAAAATTGCAAGAATAATGAAGAAGCATAAATTGGATGTAATCTTCCTTCCACGGGCCAAGTCTGCAACTCTTCATGGACCTTGGAAGGATGGTCTGCTTTTACGGAAGGCGGATATATATGAAATTTCTTGTGAAAGCGGTAAAAGGTACAAGGAATAAACAATATGCACTGTAAAAGAACGTTTCATTGAACACCAACGGAACACCTACCTTTTACAGCCCAACATTGTATTTCCACTGGCCATTCCATGGGTTACTGGCCCCAGCCTCATCCTACTGGCATTTAGTGGTCAAGGAAGCTGTGGAAATCCAATTAGCAGAAGGCCGTTCAATTGAGAGGAGAGTTTCCAGTTCGACAAATTATGGAAAACCCTAATTTCTCATCTGCACTTTGAACCCGGCATTCCAACTTATGCCACCCATAATAATCGATCATATACTTCGTAAGCATTGTGGATTCGCTGATTCTACGCTTACTTTGTTTTACTGTTAGGCACATTAAGTTTTATGTGTGGGTGACGATCTTGTTACCATGGATGTATAATACGTGCAGATGTCATGATGTCACGTACGTGAAGTCGTCCACCACGTTAGTGACTGCCATCATTAGCTTCTGAAGGATGTATTTTGATCATAAATGCCAGCCTACGTCACTTATGGGCGTATTAAGCACTCTAATTATTGTCTAAAGTGGAAAGGAATCATATTTCGTTCGTAAGTGCACTCTTTCAAGCGATATTTTCATTTACAAACGAGTGTAGTTCGGAAAGTAAGTTTCGTTTCGATTTTTCTCCGCGGTACTGCTACGATCGCAGTTCCACTCTTTGCAGTAGTATCTCTAGTTCAAGCAGAGCGAAATAACGCCATTTTGAGCTCGCTCTGTGTTGTGTGTCGTTCGAAGTGATTGTTTATAATGGCATCGTTGATCGAAAATCCCGCCGCGTGTGAATTTAGATATGTGATTCGTTTTCTGAATGCTAAGGACGCTAAATCAAGTGATATTCATCGACAACTTTGCGAGGTGTACGGAGAAAATGCAATGAGTGCTTCAATGGTGAGAAGATGGGTCCGATAATTTAAGGAAGGGCGCGATCAAGTGCATGACGAAGAACGAAGTAGACGTCTATCCGAGGCTTCTGATGAACTGGTTAGTGCAGTGAAAGAAATTATTAAGAAAAAGCGTAGGTTTCTATCAATGCTATTGCTCGTTAACTTCCACCAATCCCATGAACAGTAACGCGATTGTCACTGAAAAACAGGGTTTTAATAAAATTTGCGCACGTAGGGTGACTAAACTTCCTAGGGCAAACAGGCGGAGCACTCTATGACGAAAGATAACGTACTCCTATACCACGCTGTGAGAAATGCCTGGAAAATTATGCGGGCTATGTTGAAAATTAGTGCAAGAGTTATAGGTTTTTTTAAATAAATTGCTTACATTATCTGTATTCGATTCCTGTTTTGTTACCAAACGGAACGTACTTTCCAAACTACCGTCGTACATGAATTTTGGCTGTACTATTTAGTTTGCAGTAGTGGTTTTATTTCTTTTATTTGTCTTTGGATTTCCCATCAGTCCAACTCGGAAAACTCCTGAATGAACGCTGTGCGAAGGAAAGACTGGAAACCGACAAAACATAGCAAAACATGTTCTCGGCATTTTTGGGAAGAAGACGTAGACTAAACATCAGTTTCATCAGTCTTTATAAGGAAAATATTGGATTATGAAAGCAACCTTTTCACATCAACATGCTTCTTGTTTGTTAGAAAAGAATAACGAAAAAATTTGTATTACTGGGGCAAAATGCGTCATATTGCTGGACCGAATATACATTTATCAGCCATATTAGTCACAAAAGCGCTGTAGCATCTTCCGTTTAAAAGAACTGTTGCATTTACACGACAAAAATGAGAACAAGGAGCAATCGTAAATAGTAGTCCAAATAGTAGCCTGCTAACGTTTTGGGGCACCTAACATGGCGGCGCCGGCACCAGTCTGTAGCGCTGTCTCCCTTTATTATACCTCCTCGCTAACTACCAACAGCATTATCTCTGAGACATGCACATTTATTCCACAGTGTTGTGTAAAGAGATTTAAAAATCTTGCAAGCGACACACCTTGAGAACAGCTGAAAGGTTGTCAGGAATTAAGTATATCCCGCATGCACGCCCAAAAAATGATTGAATATTTCATCCGTCAGGAAAACTTCAAGAAACTCAAACTAATATTAGTTTATCAGTGTGGACATGACTTTTCTACCAGAGATAATTTACACTGACAGAAAAAAACCGCAACACCATAGAATAATTAATATGGGGTTATGGAATTTTGGCAGTACGTTTGTGTATCTAATATATTTAAGTGATTGACATTGCAAGTTCACAGAATAATGTAAGAGTGATATAAGCCATTGCAAATGTGAAACGCTGGTTCATTAGTAACCGGTGTACCAGCTAGAATGTTTAAAGTAACCATGCAAATGTGCGTGTATTGCGTTGTACAGGTGCCGTAATCACAGAAATAACATCACATAGTTTCTCATCACAGAAGATCATTTGGTTTACTTCTCCTCTTTTTGGCAGTTCACTTTCTTTTCAGGTAGTGTGGTAAAACAGAAAATGTAGCTATCATTTGTGGGATTATCCAGTGAGTAGCGTACGTTTAGAGATTACTACAGGTCTTTCACTCTGCACGTGCGTTAGACTGGGACGTGTTCTTCTGAACGTTTGTTCCTCTAGGACAGACAAATTTCTTCTCCGGACAGTCTGCACTATAAGCTTTAAAACGTATCTCTTCATTTATATGACTACATGTTTCCTTTTAAAGTTATATACACTCCTGGAAATGGAAAAAAGAACACATTGACACCGGTGTGTCAGACCCACCATACTTGCTCCGGACACTGCGAGAGGGCTGTACAAGCAATGATCACACGCACGGCACAGCGGACACACCAGGAACCGCGGTGTTGGCCGTCGAATGGCGCTAGCTGCGCAGCATTTGTGCACCGCCGCCGTCAGTGTCAGCCAGTTTGCCGTGGCATACGGAGCTCCATCGCAGTCTTTAACACTGGTAGCACGCCGCGACAGCGTGGACGTGAACCGTATGTGCAGTTGACGGACTTTGAGCGAGGGCGTATAGTGGGCATGCGGGAGGCCGGGTGGACGTACCGCCGAATTGCTCAACACGTGGGGCGTGAGGTCTCCACAGTACATCGATGTTGTCGCCAGTGGTCGGCGGAAGGTGCACGTGCCCGTCGACCTGGGACCGGACCGCAGCGACGCACGGATGCACGCCAAGACCGTAGGATCCTACGCAGTGCCGTAGGGGACCGCACCGCCACTTCCCAGCAAATTAGGGACACTGTTGCTCCTGGGGTATCGGCGAGGACCATTCGCAACCGTCTCCACGAAGCTGGGCTACGGTCCCGCACACCGTTAGGCCGTCTTCCGCTCGCGCCCCAACATCGTGCAGTCCGCCTCCAGTGGTGTCGCGACAGGCGTGAATGGAGGGACGAATGGAGACGTGTCGTCTTCAGCGATGAGAGTCGCTTCTGCCTTGGTGCCAATGATGGTCGTATGCGTGTTTGGCGCCGTGCAGGTGAGCGCCACAATCAGGACTGCATACGACCGAGGCACACAGGGCCAACACCCGGCATCATGGTGTGGGGAGCGATCTCCTACACTGGCCGTACACCACTGGTGATCGTCGAGGGGACACTGAATAGTGCACGGTACATCCAAACCGTCATCGAACCCATCGTTCTACCATTCCTAGACCGGCAAGGGAACTTGCTGTTCCAACAGGACAATGCACGTCCGCATGTATCCCGTGCCACCCAACGTGCTCTAGAAGGTGTAAGTCAACTACCCTGGCCAGCAAGATCTCCGGATCTGTCCCCCATTGAGCATGTTTGGGACTGGATGAAGCGTCGTCTCACGCAGTCTGCACGTCCAGCACGAACGCTGGTCCAACTGCGGCGCCAGGTGGAAATGGCATGGCAAGCCGTTCCACAGGACTACATCCGGCATCTCTACGATCGTCTCCATGGGAGAATAGCAGCCTGCATTGCTGCGAAAGGTGGATATACACTGTACTAGTGCCGACATTGTGCATGCTCTGTTGCCTGTGTCTATGTGCCTGTGGTTCTGTCAGTGTGATCATGTGATGTATCTGACCCCAGGAATGTGTCAATAAAGTTTCCCCTTCCTGGGACAATGAATTCACGGTGTTCTTATTTCAATTTCCAGGAGTATAATTTTCGGTAATTTGCATTGCAGATTGAAACTACAGTACAAAACAATTTCTGCCAGACACGGAAACGAACTGTTATTACTTCATAGGCTGGCGTCATTTTGGATAAAATAATTTTTGGTACTGGGCTACGTCATTGTAAACTACAAGCAGCTAAATTTTCGACGTTTCGGCCGACTTGTTGTGGCCCTTTTCAGGACGACTCATTGCTGTACTGTTGAATGTCTTCCTTTATATTCTGTCATTTTCGGTAACGTGGTGGCTACCGACGTTACATATCTGAGATGTCATTTGACAATCTGAAGAGATTGTTATGAAGGAGTGGCTGTACGGTACGCTACGGCCTGTGCTACCCTGGTGGTTGGCTGGAAGGCAAGTCTAGTAGGTGATTGGTAGAAGGCAGCGTATCACAGGATGTTGCCTGTGCCACTCTGGTAAGCGAGTGCTAGGCAATCTCTCGTTGGTGACTGGATTGCTCGGCGGCCGTGGATGCAGCAGTGGAAAATAAGAGAGGGTATTGAAATAATTAAACGCCCTAACACCATAAAGAGGAAGGAAGGCTACAAGCTACCAACGACCTGGCTGCCAGTGATTCCATCCAGGCAGAACGCGTGTGTTCGCCAGCCAGCAGCACCACTTGACCGAGGTTAAACAGTATAAAGAGCGGCCGAGAGAGAATTGGCGCACAGCCTTAAAACCTCGCTACTTAAAAACACTAACCCCTGCGTACAAGCTGCCGATTTGCTATTACCTTCCAGTCACCAAAGAAAGATAGCCTGGGTCACTTACCAATGTGGCACAAGCATCAGCCAGCCGATATGCTACCTTCTAGCAGTCACCTACTGGAATCGCCTCCCAATCAGCTACCAGGGTAGCACAGGCATACACCATAACATCATCTTCAAATAGTCCAGTGACATCTCAGACACGTGGCATCAGTAGCCACCAGATAACCGTAAATGACAGTACACAAAGGAAGACAGTCCATTGTAAAGCGGTGAACCGCACTGAAAAGGACCGGAACAAGTCGATCAAAACGGCGGAAGTTTAGTTGTTTTTGTAGTTTACAATTACGAAGACCAATACCCAAAAGTTTTATTCAGAACTGGTATGAGAATTGGACACAGCACCATGGTCCAGGAAGCGAACGGAACTACAGAAGAAAGCTACTGTTTTGTATGGGATTCGTAAATTTTGAGAAATTGAGAATACTTTTGACTCGATTTCGCAGAAATATGTACTAACAGCCCTTCAGAAATACGAATCTCAAAATTATACCATGTATCAGATGGTAACACCTTCCTCTGATAAAGACGATGAGATGAATCTCCTTGTTAATGCCAAATTACATATACATCCATATCTAATGTAACAGCGGCCTGAAAGCACTAAATTTATCACGTTATAATCAACGAATAAGGAAATTCCATATGCATCTGCAAGCCCAAACCAGCCTGTATAGACTGCACGAATTTCACGTAGCCATACTATGTTGATATACAGAAAGGTAAATCTGCCTTTCATGCAGGTGCTTTCCTCCGACCCTTCAACTGACTTAAGGAGCCAGTAATACTGGGATCTAACGTTTGACTTTGTCTGTACCACGCTGCAGTTCGGCATTTTTCATATTAACATATCGTTGCAGGAGTGAAAATAATGCTACGAAAGAAACAGAGTTCTATCACTGACTGGAGATGGAACCCCAGGCTACTAGATTAGTGTTGCGTAAAACCTGGTCAAAATGAGGCTCTTTGTATAAATACTGAGATTCTTAGAAACTTCATCTACGTCTACATAAATAATGTGCAAGCCATCGTATGGCACGTGACGAATGTACGAGGGCAGTTCAATAAGTAATGCAACACATTTTTTTCTGAAACAGGGGTGGTTTTATTCAGCATTGAAATACACCAGGTTATTCCCCAATCTTTTAGCTACACAACACAATTTTTCAACGTAATCTCCATTCAATGCTACGGCCTTACGCCACCTTGAAATGAGGGCCTGTATGCCTGCACGGTACCATTCCACTGGTCGATGTCGGAGCCAACGTCGTACTGCATCAATAACTTCATCATCCGCGTAGTGCCTCCCACGGATTGCGGCCTTTCGTTGGGTCAAACATATGGAAATCCGACGGTGCGAGATCGGGGTTGTAGGGTGCATGAGGAAGAACAGTCCACTGAAGTTTTGTGAGCTCCTCTGGCGTGCGAAGACTTGTGTGAGGTCTTGCGTTGTCATGAAGGAGAAGTTCGTTCAGATTTTTGTGCCTACGAACACGCTGAAGTCGTTTCTTCAATTTCTGAAGAGTAGCACAATACACTTCAGAGTTGATCGTTTGACCATGGGGAAGGACATCGAACAGAATAACCCCTTCAGCGTCCCAGAAGACTGTAACCATGACTTTACCGGCTGAGGGTATGGCTTTAAACTTTTTCTTGGTAGGGGAGTGGATGTGGTGCCACTCCATTGATTGCCATTTTGTTTCAGGTTCGAAGTGATGAACCCATGTTTCATCGCCTGTAACAATCTTTGACAAGAAATTGTCACCCTCAGCCACATGACGAGCAAGCAATTCCGCACAGATGGTTCTCCTTTGCTCTTTATGGTGTTCGGTTAGACAACGAGGGACCCAGCGGGAACAAACCTTTGAATATCCCAACTGGTGAACAATTGCGACAGCACTACCAACAGAGATGTCAAGTTGAGCAGTGAGTTGGTTGTTGGTGATCCATCGATCATCTCGAACGAGTGTGTTCGCACGCTCCGCCATTGCAGGAGTCACAGCTGTGCACGGCCGACCCGCACGCGGGAGATCAGACAGTCTTGCTTGACCTTGCGGCGATGATGACACACGCTTTGCCCAACGACTCACCGTGCTTTTGTCCACTGCCAGACATTCTGCAAGCGCCTATGAATATCTGAGATGCCCTGGTTTTCCGCCAAAAGAAACTCGATCACTGCTCGTTGTTTGCAACGCACATCCATTACAGACGCCATTTTAACAGCTCCGTACAGCGCTGCCACCTGTCGGAAGTCAATGAAACTATACGAGACGAAGCGGGAATGTTTGAAAATATTCCACAAGAAATTTCCGGTTTTTTCAACCAAAATTGGCCGAGAAAAAAAATGTGTTGCATTACTTATTGAACTGCCCTCGTACCTTGTACTACTATTAGTAGTCATTTCCTTTCGTGTTCCATTCCCAAATAGTGCGAGCGATTTATAAACGAATGTCTATATGTCTCCGTATGAGCCCTAATTTCTCTTATGTTATCTTCGTGATCCTTACGCGAAATGTACGTTGGCGGCACTAGAATCTGACAACAGTCAGCTTCAAATACCGGCTCTCTAAATTTTCTCAATAGTCTCTCTCGAAAACATGTCCCGTTCCCTCCAGGGATTCCCATTTGAGTTCCAGAAGCATCTCCGTAATACGTGCATGTTGTTCGAACGTACCAATAACAAATCTAGTAGTCCACATCCGAATCGCTTCGATGTCTTCCTTTAATCCGACCTGGTGCGGATCCCAAACACACGAGCGGTACTCAAGAATAGTTCGCACTATCCTCTTACAAGTGGTCTCCTTTGCAGATGAACCACAGTTTTCTATAATTATCCCCATAAACCGAAGTTTACCATTCGCCTTCCCTACTACAAACCCTTACATGCTCGTTCCATTTCATATAGCTTTGCAACGTTACGCCAAATATTTAATCGTTTAATCGACGTAACTGTGCCAATAGCACACTACTAATGCTGTATTCATCCGCATTAACTTACATTTTTCTGCGATTCTAGCTAGCTGCCATTCACCACACCAACTAGAAACTTTGTCTAAGTCATCTTGTATCACCGTACAGTCACTCAGCGACATCTTCCCGTACACCACAACGTCATCAGCAGACAGCCGCAGATTGCTGCTCACCCTGACCGCCAGATTACTACGTCCTTTGGACTCTGTGCGATGGTCAAAGAATGGTATGTTTGTATGATTCTCCTGTGTGAACGATTTCTGTAATGCGAAATTTAAAATTTCGGCTTTACTTTTTCTATCTTCTACCGTCACACCAGACTGGGCAACGAGTGACTGTATAGAAGCCTTAGCGATTTTATGTAGGACCAGAATTTTCTCGGTTTCTCAGCAAGATCTTTCGCTAAGGTGTGGCAGTGGTGACTGTATGCTTCGCGCATCAATTTTTTTACAGACGCACGAATTTCACCTAACTTTTGCGTGTCGTCATTTGCGCGTTCTCTTTTGAAGCTTTTGAATCGCGAGTGCAACACCCTTTGGTTCCTCAGCATTTTCTGTATTTCATTGTTAAACCATTTTCTGTATTTCATTGTTGAACCACGGTCGATCTTTTTCATCGTAACCAATAATACAGCACTAAATTCGTTACTGCTGAGGCGTGTTTGAGATTTTTCGAACTTTTTCGAACACCTTATCAAAAACCGACTGGGACAGGTACAAAATCACTGTTTTGCCAATTTGGTTTTTTTAGTCCATTCGATGCAAGATGTATACATTTTTGTGGCAAAGTTTCGTGCTTGCGGAGTTTACAAGATCCCCCTGAAGTTTGCAGCACTGCTTGGCTTCGACGACAGAGTTCATCACGAACCGTAGGTTTGTTTTCCCACGCAGCTGTTCGCACCAGCGTTGCCAAACTGGTCTAGTGACGATGTCGGCAACGATCTCAGCTGTTGCCAGGGGAATTGTTTGCGTTTCGCCGTCCAGATAACGACGACGAAAGAACCCGAGAAGCTTCCACAGTGTTTCGCCCTTTAAGCATGCACCGATTTGTTACTGACAGTATTAGGAACAGTCTGATGTAGTTCAATACACAATAATATCGTCTAGAACATGTGTTGTGTTAGAAGTGTTAACTGTTTAGACATTCATTCCGAATACTAATCGAAATCGCAGTTGTTAGTAACGGGTACGTCAGTCAGAAGCTAAGTCGCAAGAACAATTATCCACATAATGATGAGGGATATTGTAACATATCTACGACGCTCGTAGACCATAACGGAAGATACGCACCACAAAACGAATATCGGGTTTCTGAAAAGGTGGTGCGTTTGCTCTTCGGTCATTTACATTTCATCTAATGATGGATGCAAGACGGACTACTGTCTATTATTCAACGCGTTTTCCAGAATTAAAGACATAATAATGCACATCTAGAAGTAATTAAATGGTTCAAATGGCTCTGAGCACTATGGGACTTAACATCTGTGGAACTTAGAAATACTTAAACCTAACTAACCTAAGGACATCACACACATCCATGCCCGAGGCAGGATTCGAACCTGCGAGCGTAGCAGTCACGCGGTTCCAGACTGAAGCGCCTAGAACCGCACGGCCACACCGGCCGGCCAGAAGTAATTATTAACGACCTGACAGAAAATATAAATAGTAACCTCAGACTTTTTTACTAATACAGTTACCTATAATGAAGTACTATCTGAAAAAGGTGCGAAAACACACATTCGGATCTTTTTATGATTCTGAAATAGAGCAAAGTTTGAAAATTTTGACTGTGGAAAACTACATTTAGTGGACATGTAGTTTTCCACAATCAACATAAAACTTATTTCTGGCATACATGTGAATGAAAATAACATGTTGGAATGCAAAGACCTTTACTTTTGTGTCAAAGGGCAGTTAATATATGTAAATCAAACCTAGAACGAAAATATTCCATTAAAATTACATTTTAATGTGGACAGTTCTCATTTGTGTGAACCATTAAGATGTGTTCGGTTTTGAATGATTTTCAAAAGCAAATACCTTATTTTTCAAAGATAACTTACACCTTATTGTAAAATGCGTGTTGTACTATATCATATTACGTATTCGTAGCGATTTACTAAGTGATATCATGGAAAAAACTATAAAGTTACAGCTGTAGCATTGATATTCCTTTTCCAAACAATTTTTCTTCCTCCTCCTACTAACCTAGTCTGCAGTGTTCGCAAGAATACGTTCTTCATCCATTTTACTGCTTCACTATGACACTAATGTGACAATAACCATTAATATTAGTACTACGCAACATTATTATGAGGGAGCACGGAGGCACAAACTGATGCTAAGAGCTGCTCTGCATGAGAATGTCTGGCCGTAACTGGAATGGAAATTATATGACTTGAATTGGCGACTCCCACTGACCATAATGGACTAGCGCACTTAGCATGAAATGTATACAGGGTGTCCCAGAAATGTTGCGACAAACTTCTAGAGGTTGTAGAAGGTGTCTTGAGGAACAAATCGAGGAACGAAACACGTGTCTGGAAGCTTTATTCAACGAAGCTACCAGTTATCGAAGTTGTAGGTATCGGCGCCTGCCACTAGACCACCCCTTCCGCAGCAAATGTGAATTTGTACGCTGACAGGTCGCATGCAGAACGTCTGGCAATGTTGCTTGTTATTCAGTGATCATGACTGATTGATACAACTACCAGTGGAGAAGATGGAACTAGCTGCTGCGTAGACAGGTTTTGTTTCATATGAATGCTACGCCCTGTTGTCTTGGTGGATGAAGGTCTTGGGCTCAGGTTTCCATCTCCAGTGCATTTTTTCTCCTGGAACCCTCTAAAATTTGTGATGTTTTTCAGTATACAGGAGAAAAATCAACCGCAGATGCAAACCTATGTCTGAAACAGTCGTCCACAGGGCAACAGAGCATCACATATGTTGGAGACAAGGCCTTTTTCTGCAGCTTCTAATTCCAATTCTGTACTGGCGACCTTGGAAATCAGTCACGTTCATTGAATAACAAACAACATTCTCAAGCGTTCTGCCTATGGTTCGTCAGTGTACAAAGTCACATTTGCTGCTGAAGGGATAGCCTAGTGGCAGGCGTCAGTGCCTATAGCTTCGACACTCTGTAGCATCGTTGGATGACGTTTCCGGACACTGGTTCCTGTCCTCGATTTGTTTCCCAAGGTACCCTCTTTAACCCCACAAAGGTTGTCACAACATTTCTGGGACACCCTGTATATTGACAGGTTTATGTTTGCTATGAACCATACATTTTCACAGGCTTTTAACATGGAACATGTTCAAATTCACTTAAATAGGGTAATTGCATTTAGATTCTGCTTATCCTACATGTACCGTTTCGTTTTGTACCTCATTTGTTTTAAATCGTGGGCATGTTCACCTTTGCATGTCATCTCCTCAGTTGCTATCAGTCAACTCATGCAGACATTTGGATGTAACAGTTTGTGGAGATTCATAACGGAATGATAAAAATAGTAGGTAAAGCAAGTGGCAGACTTCTGTTCATTTATTATTGACGGAGAAAATGCACTCAATCTACAAAAGAGATTGCTTACAAAGCACTCCTGTGACCCATTCTTGTCGTTCTGTGCTCTCCGAGGACACCTGACATGTACTACTGGATAATAGCCTTGGGGACCAAAAGCGATCGGGCGATCGGGTTTATAAAATAAAAAGACAAGTACAGCTGGTGCTGTCATTTTATTCCAAACCGTCCTAGGATATTGCTCAAGTGTGTGGGACTCTTACGCAGTGGGTTCCTGCGTGACGAAAACTACACTGCCAGACAAAAAATGAAGCATGCAGAAGGGAAGGAGGGAGCGGAATGAAACTTAAAGGGTTCAGAAAGTAAAGTAAAGGAAACACCACTCACAGATCGGCCTTGGGCCTTTTCCGACTGGTCAGCTCCTGTATACAAGGCGCGATCTATGATCGTGGGACATGTGATGCGCCCATCACCAAACCTTCAAACCTTTATCGCCCTTAGATGAATCCTGATGATGCCGCTGGTTCTTTATTCATGCAAATCGCCATTTGTCATTACAAGGGCTGAGTGGACGCCAGGTGTTTTTTTCAGTGATTACAAAATGAGTCAAGTATACAAAGAACCTGCAGTATGGCGTTGCACTCACTCTAGCCTGCATTCTTCCACTGATTCGGTTGGGAAGGGTGTCATAAAGCCGTTGCATCCTCAGCTGTGGAAATTTTACTCGGAACTATTGTAACTGGTCGTTGGGAGCCTGGGTACTGCTTCTGCGACAGAGTTGAATTCAGAGCTGGTCTCACGCATGTTCTATCGGGGACGGATCTCGGGTTTTTTTGTCCACGGGAGCATCAAGCAGACAGTTTATACAGACATGTGCCATTTGTGCCGAGCTTGTCCTGTCGAAAAATAGCACAAAGATACTGTAACGTGAGAGGTAAAAAATGATAAACAGGTTGTCTATGTTGTGCAGAACCGCGTTTCATTGTTCAACACAATGCGACACCATTCATTAGCAGTCCATTTTTCCCAGCCACGGCAGCAATAAAAATGCAGCTGTTTGTGCTACAATTTTAATGACAGCCTACGCATGGTAGTACAGTAATTCCCTGCAACCAAAGAGTTGTGTGCAAGGACGTAACGATCTTACTGTAACCTATTTCAAAATAATAGACCGACCGACAACTTGAGGAGTAGTCACAAAGTGTTAGTAATCACCTCGAAAAAATAAGGTTACATAATTAACCGTCTGCACGCATATGTCTGCAATCCCAGTGAACGTGGCATAGTTTGATTTTTGCATGGTAAGTTGAACAATGCTGCAACAATCAATGTGAAATTGGTGGAATTGTACGGCAACAATGTACAGTTGTATGATTCAGAGGTTAGGTGGCATAAACGCTTCCAGGGTGGTCTATTAAGTCTGAATGACGAAGAACCAGGTGGCAGACCGCCACTTTATGCAGAATCGGGAACTGCAAGAGAATACGAAGCCCTGGTGCTCGAAGACCGTTGTACTGTAATCAAGGCGATAGTGTACAAAGTGAAAATCAGTCATCAAGGGCGTACCCAGGATCTGAACTAGGGGGGGGGGGGGGGGCAGGTCATACTAGTCTCAGGAAACAAGGACTCGAGACAACATACAGCACTTCTTATTAAATAAAACAGTAAACCAGTGAAAAATTGCTTTTAATAAACATTTTATATACAAGAATGCACTTGTACAATCCGAGAAAACATGCAGCATTTCTTATTAAATAAAACAGTATACTAGTGAAAAATTGCTTTCAATAAACATTTTAAATATAAGAACAGTAGTATAGCGAGGTGCCCGTTTAGACTGCGGGCTGAGCAGAGCGATGCAGAACAGTGCTGCACGGTAGCTCCGAGTTTTGTTTCGTGCGATCGTTGGATGCGATTTCTTGCGATGGACATTGAAAGTCCCATATGTACGTCAACATCCCGTGTTGTGGGATCAGAAAAACAAACACTGCCACGACAGAGGTCTGGTATGCCAAGCTTGTAATGAACTGTATACGTACAAAAAATTAAAATAAATAACTACCAAAAATACTGCAGACAAGAAACGCATAAACTTTGGTGTATTATCATATTTGAGTTACGTACAAATTTTATCATTTTAATAAAAAAATGGTAGCCCTAGTAGTTACAGTATTCAATAAACGATTCATGAGGTAAATTTGCAATAATGACAGGTTTTGAACACCTCTCCTCCGCTCCTCATCCTTCTTGAAGCTCCACTGTTTGCTTCTGAAAGTATGCTTCAAAGTGCTGTTTTCGATTATGTCCTGGTAAAAACTCAACTGAAGGGAGATTTTTGGTCTACCTTTATCGATTAATATGTTGTGAAAGAAGGAGATGCACTGAATAACAGTGTCTTCATGTTCTAAAGGAGTTTTTTTTTCTTTGGGAGAATATGCAACTTGCTCGTCAAAAATCCGAACGTGCGTTCCACTAGCACTCTAGCCGCCGATAATTTCTTGGTAAATAATCTTTCTTCGTCACTTAGCAGCGATCCAGAAAATGGACTCATTAAATTATGCAAGTGAGCAAGGGCTTCAGGCAGGCCTAATGGGGCTTTTACTGAAGTGCCCGATAGTTTTTTCGGTGATGGCCAGTTTTGTGGAACGTTCTAAAAATTATTTTATAAATCACTTGCACTAAACGTCTCGCCATCTACTGCTTGTCATAACCTGCACGTCAACTGTTATTAATCTACAGTTGGCGTCAGCTGTAACTAAAAAAATTAATAGTTTGGGAGCAGAAAAGCATTTTACATTTAAATATGGTAGGCGAAACGATGTTGTTCGTTAGAAACTTCACGTAGTCATGATCCCTTACCGCCTAAAAGTGAATACGCTGTTCCTTGGCGACGTAACATGCCTGCGAATAGCAGAGCGGATTGCTTATCGCTAAATTTATTACTTCTGCCCCCTCCCCCCCCCCTGCCCCTCGCTGGGTACGCCCATGTCAGTCATGGTTCTGGTTTGAAGTTTTTCTAGACGACCTGAACATGACAAAGATCGCCGATAGCTGATTCCCCTGCTCATACCTATTTAACAACCCTGCGTTCCAGAAGCAACAGTAGAAATGTTGTAGCTGTGGCATGCCAATCCAGATGACTTCTTTAGATGTATACTCACCATGAACGAATGATCGATGAATCACTATGATCCTGAGACAAAGTCGGTAAGCAAACATCGGAGACATATGGATTCACCACCACCGTAAAAGGCGAATACACGGCCATCATCGGGCAAGATTATTCTGAGCGTTTATTGCGGCTGCCATGGTGTGATACTAACAGATATGCTCGTAAGGTGAAAACTGTCGCAGGAGCACACTGCCGAAATCTCCTGACTAGGTTATACGAGAAACAGTTGAGACGAAATGATCTGGGAAACTCTTCAGTGTAATGTTTTTACTCCACGACATTGGTTCAGCTAATTCTCCCCAGGGTAGTCACACATGCCGCTTCTTTCAACTATGAAGTTTTGCCTCACCCCCAAATTCTGATGATATGGCATCCAGTGACTTCTCTCCCTTTCCTCAAAGGCAGAAACTGTTGCGTAGCATACATTTCAGAATGATGTCGAGGTGATTGTCGGGTTGGAACATTCCCTGAACATCCAAAATGCGGACTGCTGCGACTAAGGTCTTCGCCAAGTTCTCCATCGTTGGGAAAAATGTGTCACATCGACAGCGAATACTTAGAGAAAGACGAACACCATTATTGAGTTTCATTATCGCAGCTTGACTCCTTCAAAGTGATAATTAGAACTTTATGACTACTCCAAGTCTCTTTGTGCTAACACAGGTAAGAGTCAACTCTGATGCATCGGTAGTTGAGGTAACCAACGAAAACAATCAGACCTCCACAAAAGGATAACACATTAATAAGTTTATTTACAGTATGTACATTTAATCACCTGAGATATACATAACTTCGAAGCGCAGCAGGTCCGTCTGTGGCGCTCAGTTATACATTATGCAATGAGAGTAATGTTCCTGATGCTGATGCACTTCGATAAGTCACTGCCGTCGTAACGTTTAACAGTGTTGTACTCGATTGATATAATTTCCCCATTGCAATCTTCCGCACTAATGTTGATAAGTCTGGAAGCCCACTGAATCTCTGGGGGCAAAGCTCTGAACTGCGGCTACTTAAAAAGACCGCGGTCAATCAGAGTCGCAAGCTGTGAGGTGACGTGAATTTAGCGTCCTCGTGGTGTATATGCGTGGCGGCCCCTTCGGAGAGAGCGAGCGATGGAAGAGCGAGATTGTCCAGCGGCATGCTGACGGAAGATTTAAAAGTTCCGGCCCCAGTGTACCTGTGAGCGGCGCGCTAGAGGCTGTGTGATGCGCGTTTCTTGTTAAATATCCTGGTACTATGGTGTAAGGATAAGAGAATGAAAATCTGTACCTGCTTTACTAAACGAGCTTCTACTGCGTCAAGCTTGACAAACAAATACGGATTCAACAACATCTACTTCTACATACAGGGTGACAATTATTAAACTACATGAACAAAAGCGTAAATTAGTTACAAGCTACAGCGTTCACACACTTTATTCAACATGTAAACGCCACTACAGTTATTCGCATTTAGGTTATGACATGTACGATATGACTGGCATCATTGGCGATGATGTGGCGGAGACGATTAACGAAATTCTGCACGACACGCTGAAATGTCGAAACATCGATGCTTTCGACCTCCTGAATGGCTGTTTTCAGGTCAGAAATGGTTTGGGGTTGTTGCTGTACAGCTTGTCTTCAATATAGCTCTACAAAAACGACTCGCACGTGTTCAGATCCGATGAATATGGCAGCCAATCGAGGCTCATGCCAGTGGCCTCTTATTACCCCAGAGCCAGAATGAAGTCCCCAAAGTGCTCCTCCAGGACATCGAACACTCTCCTGCTTCGATGCGGTCGAACTCCATCTTGCATGAACCGCATCTTGTCTAAAGCACGGTCACTTTGGATAATGGGGATGAAATCATCTTCCAAAAATTTCAGTTACCATTCGGTAATCACCGTGCCATCAAGGAATACCGCTCCGATTATTCCGTGACTGGACATTGCACACCACAGTCACCCATTGAGGGTGAACAGACTTCTCGATCGCGAAATGTAGATTCTCAGTCCCTCAAATGCGCTGTACCCTGGTCGACAACATGCGCATACTAATTCCCGTCATGCCCCGAGGCCAATCATGCAGTTTGAACGTCCTAACGCAAACCATTCAGAAGTTATGACGATTTAATTTCATATAGGTCGATAATTGTCATCCTGTGCGTACTCTGCAAGCCACTGTACGGTGCTTGGCGAAGGGTATCAAGTAACACTACTAGTCATATCGTTTCCTGCTCCATTCGCAAACAGAGTGAGTAAAAAGCGATTGTCTGTATGTCTCAGTATGAGCCCTAATCTCTCTTATCTTCGTGGTCCTCACGCCTCAAATGCCCGTTCTCTAAATTTTCTCAACAAAGCTCTTCGAAAACAACGTTGCCTTCCCTCCAGTGATTCCCACTTGAATTTCCGAAGCATCTCCGTAGTACTTGCGTGTTGATCGAACTACCGGTAATAAATATGGCAGCCCGCCTCTGAATTGATTCGATGCCTACCTTTAATCCAGCCTGGTGCAGGTCCTAGGCACTTGGACAATACTCCAGAATGGATCGCACTAGTGTCCCACAAGCGATCTCCTTCACAGACGAACCACACTTTCTTAAAATTCTCCCAATAAACCAAAATCGATCATTCGCCTTACCTGCTACATTCCTTACATGCTCGTTCCATTTCTTATCTCTTTGCAGTGCGACACCCAGATATTTAAACGACTTGACTGTCAAGCAGCACACTAGTAATACTGTATTCGAACTCTACAGGTTGTTCTTCCTACTCATCCGCATCAACTTATATTTTGCCACATTTAGAGCTATCTGCCATTCATCACACCATGCAGAAATTTTGTCTAAGTCGTCTTCCATCTTCCTAAAGTTACTCAAGATCGACACCTTACCGCACACCGCGGCGTCATCAGCAAAGAACCGCAGATTGCTGCCCACCCTGTCCGCCAGATCATTTATATATAGAGAGAGAACAACAGCGGTCCCATCACAGTTCCCTGGTGCACTCCTGAAGATGCCCTTGTCTCTGACTAGCACTCGCCGTCGTGGACAAGTTACAGGCTTCTGTTACTTTAGAAGTCTTCGAGCCACTCACATATCTGGGAACCTATTCCATATGCTTGTACCTTCGTTAACAGTTGGCAGTATGACACCGTGTCAAATGCTTTACAGAAGTCTCGGAATATGGAATCCGCCTATTGCCTTCATAAATAGTTCGCAGGATGTCTCTGAGAAATGGGCTAGCTGAGTTATGGGCGAACGATGCTTCGTAAAACAGTGGTTTACTGTGGACAGAAGCTTTTGCCTCTCGAGGAAATTTATAATACGAAGTGAGAATATGTTCAAAGATTCTGCAACAAACCGATGTTAAGTGTATTGGTATGTAATTTAGCGGGTCCGTTCTTCCACTCATCTTATACACACATCAAAAAATGTTTTGCATCACTTCTGTTCCGAGAGTTCCAGAACCTGAACAGAAAATTGGAATAGAGATCAACATAAACATCATTTCCACCCTTTTTATTGCTCATGAAACCGACACACCTCCTGTTTGGCCACCATACAGCGAGACCTTCAGAGGTGGTGGTCGAGACTGGTGTACACACCGGTACCTCTAATACTCAGTTTCACGTCCTCTTGCATTGATGCATGCCTGTATTCGTGGTCGCATACTATTCACAAGTTCATCAAGGCACTGTTGGTCCAGATTGTGCCACTCCTCAACGGCGATTCGACGTAGATCCTTCAGAGTGGTTGGTGGGTCACGTCGTCCACAAACAGCCCTTTTCAATCTATCCCAGGCATGTTCGATAGGGTTCATGTCTGGAGAACATGCTGTCCACTCTAGTCGAGCGATATCATTATCCTGATGGAAGTCATTCACAAGATGTGAACGATGGGGACACGAATTGTCGTCCATGAAGGCGAACGCCTCGCCATTATGCTGCCGATGTGGTTGCACTATCGGTCGGAGGATGGCATTCACTAACATGTCTCCGACGATTGTCTGATTGAAGGCATATGCGACACTAATCGGTGAAGAGAACGCGATGCCAATCCTGAGCGGTCCATTCGGCATGTTGTTGGACCCATCTGCTCCGCGCTGCATGGTGTCGTGGTTGCAAAGATGGACCTCGCCAGGGACGTCGGAGGTGAAGTTGCGCACCATGCAGCCTATTGCGCACAGTTTGAGTCGTAACACGACGTCCTGTGGCTGCACGAAAAGCATTATTCAACATCTTGGAGTTGCTGTCAGGGTTCCTCCAAGCCATGATCTGTAGGTAGCGGTCATCCACTACAGTAGTAACTCTTGGACGGCCTGAGCGAGGCATCTCATTGACAGTTCCTGTCTCTCTGTATCTCCTCCATGTTAGAACAACAACGCTTTGGTTCACTCCGAGACGCCTGGACACTTTCCTTGTTGAGAGCCCTTCCTGGCACGAAGTAACAATGTGGACGCGGTCGAAGCGCGGTATCGACCGTCTAGGTATGGTTGAACGACAGAAAACACGAGCCGTGTACCTCCTTCCTGGGGAAACGACTGAAACTGATCGGCTGTCGGCCCCCCTCCTCCGCGCCTTCTCCGCCGCCGTTGTACCCCGAGACAGCAAGTTGAAGACGACTGACGGTGGGTTAAAAGCACACTCAGCGGTTTACAAACTGTGGCCAGCCCCTATATCCGCACACAACACCCGCACATTCTACCCATCCCAGTATTACTAACTTTTAGACTGACTCACACAGAAACCAAGATATGCAATTGCTAACCCCCTTACGTGTTAGCCGGCCGCGGTGGTCTAGCGGTTCTAGGCGCTCAGTCCGGAGCCCCGTGACTGCTACGTCGCAGGTTCGAATCCTGCCTCGGGCATGGATGTGGGTGATGTCCTTAGGTTAGTTAGGTTTAAGTAGTTCTAAGTTCTAGGGGACTGATGACCACAGATGTTAAGTCCCATAGTGCTCAGAGCCATTTGAACTCTTACGTATTACCAGTGCAGGCTAACGCCTTGCGGGCTGTGTAGCTTGTTGTTCAGCAGAAATGGAAACTGCGCTACAGGCTTCCTGCCAACAGTTTATAGTTACATCGATTCGAGATAACACTTCTTGAATGGAAAAAACACACGCGGAATGTAAGGACATACTGCTAAGAAAACGCGGAAGAAGTTAAATGCGTAACCTACCGATCTCCAGGCGTGTACCGGACGGCAGTAGGAGCCTGATTCTACCAACCGCAATTATTTACAAATACGTACCAATCAATACTTGTATCAGATAACATGTGTCAGCCGGCCGGAGTGGCCGAGCGGTTCTAGGCGCTACGGTCTGGAGCAGCGCGACCGCTACGGTCGCAGGTTTGAATCCTGCCTCGGGCATGGATGTGTGCGATGTCCTTAGGTTAGTTAGGTTTAAGTAGTTCTAAGTTCTAGGGGACTGATGACATCAGAAGTTAAGTCACATAGCGCTCAGAGCCATTTGAACCATTTGAACATGTGTCAACACTGGTCGAGGAACTTCAGGAAAGATCTCAATCGTGCAAGGTGTTCTCCAAAGCTATGTATTATCTCCTCATCTCTGCAGTGTTTATTCTGAAACAGTTTCCAAGAAAAAGTTGACAGAAGATTATAGAGGGATCGCAATCAATGGAAAAAATTGTTAATTACACCATATATGTGGATGACAGGGCGTGATTTCTGGCGTTCCCCAAGGTAGTGTTATAGGCCCTTTGCTGTTCCTTATCTATATAAACGATTTGGGAGACGATCTGAGCAGTCATCTTCTGTTGTTTGAAGATGACGCTGTCTTTTATCGACTAATAAAGTCATCAGACGATAAAAAAAAAACTGCAAAACGATTTAGAAAAGATATCTGAATGATGCCAAAAGTGGCAGTTGACCCTAAACAACAAAAAGTGTGAGGTCATCCACATGAGTGCTAAAAGGAACTACTTAAACTTCGGTTACACGATAAATCAGTCTAATCTAAAAGCCGTAAATTCAATTAAATACCGAGGTATTACAATTACGAACAACCTACATTGGAAGGAACACATACATAATGTTGTGGGGAAGGCTAGCGAAAGTCTGCGTTTTATTGGGAGGACACATAGAAAATGTAACAGACCTACTAAGGAGACTGTCTACACTACGCTCGTCCGGCCTCTTTTAGAATACTGCTGCGCGGTGTGGGATCCTTACCAGATAGGACTGACGGAGTACATCGAAAAAGTTCAAAGAAAGGCAATACGTTTTGTATTATCGCGAAATACGGGAGAGAGTGTCACAGAAATGATACAAGATTTGGGCTGGACATCATTAAAAGAAAGGCTTTTTTTCATAGCGACGTAATCTTCTCACGAAATTCCAATCACCAACTTTCTCCTACGAATGCGAAAATATTTTGTTCACACGGACCTACATAGGGAGGAACGATCACCACGATAAAATATGGGAAATCAGAGCTCGTACGGAAAGATATACGTGTTCATTCTTTCCGCGCGCTATACGAGATTGGAATAATAAAGAATTGTGAAGGTGGTTCGATGAAACCTCTGCCAGGTACATGAATGTGATTTGCAGAGTATCCATTTAGATGTAGATGTAGACAGCTTTTTTATAGCAGGCCAGCGATCTGCCCGCCAGTGCATGGTAAACCGCCTAGTTCATAGCAGTGAGCAGTTCGGTCTATTTATCCTTGGCAAAACATGCTATTCTCTAAAAGGGCAATCCAAGGAAAATCTCACAATAAAAGGTAATATAGGGCACTTAGATGGAAAACGTCCTACGGGGAGACCGAGGCGTAGATGGGAGGACAATGTGAAGGCTGATTTGAGGAGTCTAGGTATTGATGGTGAATGGAAGGAACAGGGACAGACGGCGAAACTACGTTGCTGCGGTAATGGACTCTTCGAGTCCGGTATGACCAGTGAGTGAGTGAGTGAGGTGAACAAGAGTCCTCTTTCAAATACTTAGGCAACATTTTTTTTCCAATACTGCGATTCAAGGCGAGATTTATATCCAGAACTGGACAGTAAACAATTCACCGACACGTTAAAATTCTTGAGAAAGATAACATACCAGTTCGCAGAATCAATCAGTGTTGCATTTTATATGTTCTCCTTTGTAGGTACGGGAGTTAGAACTTGGTTCCAAGTACTGATAAACGAACTGAGGCTTTTGAAATGTATTTGTATCGTCTTCTCTTGCGTGTACCATGGATACTGAAAATATGAAATATCGAATGCAGAAAATTTAATATCGTGGGCATCCACAGCTGTAGAATTGCATCATACCGAGGCTCCTCGTCAAATGAAAAGGCAAAAATAACGGCTACGTAATACTGCTACAGTACTTGGAATACATTATGAGGGGAGATATCACTTATTACAAGTTGTTACTATAGGAAACATACAGGCAAAAGGCTCACTGGAAGACGGGAAACTCATGGCTGGACATTCGAAGGTTGCACAGTTATAAAATGGTTCAAATGGCTCTGAGGGCCACTATGGGACTTAACATCTGAGGTCATCAGTCCCCTAGAACTTGGAACTACTTAAACCTAACTAACCTAAGGACATCACACACATCCATGCCCGAGGCAGGATTCGAACCTGCGACCGTAGCGGTCGCGCGGTTCCAGACTGAAGCGCCTAGAACCGCTTGGCCACACCGACCGGCTGCACAGTTATACATCAGAAGAAGGGTTCCATCACACATTGTCAAGATCAGAGGGACTCCAGAAGCAGCAGAACTGGACTGACAAAGGCAACGGATACTGACTATGTTACAAGTTCACGGTCGAATCCTGAACTAGGTCCTGGTACATAGAAAAAGTGTAACTATTTTTTAAATATTTTTATGGGGTCTGAAAATTGGTTTTAGAGTAAAACTAGCGAACACACAATTGCTAAATATGTATGGGAATTGGATATACATCCTAATCTCCTTCACCCCTCCCTCTCATTACCCATCTCTCCCCACCTTCCTCTTTGTTCAACTTCTGTCCCTTCGCTTTCTGTCTGTCCATCAACACTTATCCCCTCTCTCTGTCCATCTTTCCCTCCTCCTATCTCTCTCCACCTCCTTCCCCCCCCCCCTTTACTCTGTCATCCCCTCCTTCACCTTCTCTACGTCCATTTCCTCTGCCCCCAACCCCCTTCTTCCCTCTGATCATTTCTTATCCTACCCTCTTCCTGACCTTGTGTTTTGTTTGTTGATAATGCGAACGAATTCTTGATTGGAAATTAAAGTCGATTAAAATGAATAGGTAAATCGTATACCGGATGTGACTGCTCTCCCGCACTGATGCACCTGTGAGGATAGTTCTTCAGTGACGTAATTTCTCATAGTTTAACCTATGAACGGATAGTATTACAAAGTTCTGGACAATTCAGGTTTTTCATTAAAAACAGATTGTTTCCGTAGAAGTATATTAATCATAACCCGATAAGTCATAAATACAACTTTCCTGATTTCTATTAAAACCGACTGCGAAGAAGAAAGCAAAACGGCACGTAGTTGTGTATACAATTTCTGTTAAAAATTATATACAAGGAGAAAGAATATGTATGGGAGAAACAATTTGTCTAGTCTTTAAATGTCCTGCTACTGCAGTTAAGCCTGACTGAGACAAAGAAAATGAAACCACATATTTTCGCAGCGCGGCGCAGTACAACATTTTCTTTCTCTCAGTGAGTTTTAACAGAAAATCTGTACATTGTTGCTTAAAAACGCTGGTGGATGTGTTCGAGGCCCAAAACCGCCCTCTTATCCAGGACCTTTCTCTGAATGAACTACAGGAAGATCACCGACTTTCCCAACCTCTTACGGCGGCTGGGACGATCCGTCCTGAACAGTTTGGATTCACTTCGCACCTCTCTGCCGAACTTCAGGTCCTACGGATCATTGAACACATCAGCAAAGGCTTCAACACCGCCAAGTCGACAGCTGCCGTTTTTCTGGACTTGCAAAACGCCTACGACAAGATCTGGCAAGACAATCTCGTACACAAGATGCTGACACAGACCCCTATATCGGATATTTATGTCAAGATCGTGGACGACTTCCTCTGTGGTAGGACTTTCCTAGTGGCTCAACGGGGAACGCGTTCTGGCATTCGCCAATTGTCGGCAGGCACTCCGCAAGGATCGGTGCTATCTCCCATCCTTTTTAATATCTATTTAAATGATATGCCGGTCATCCCCGAGTGACACCTAGCTCAATATGCTGACGACACAGCACTATACACCACTGGCCGCATTACTGACGCCGTCGTCGCCCGCCTCCAGCGACAGGTGGACGCCACCATCACCTGGTGCCGGACAAACAAAATAGCTCTCAATGCCGCCAAAACTACGGCAGTCTACTTCACGAAACGGCGCCCAGTCCTCCGCCGCAATATTTCGATTGCAGGCGTGCAGGTGCCCTGGTCCCCGACAACCACCTATCTCGGGATCCAGATGGACCACAAGTTGCTCTTCCACTGTCATGCGGAGTATGTCGCCAACAAGGGGCAAAAGATAACCAGGGCTTTGTACCCACTATTCTGCAGTAGGGAACTTAACCTGCATACCAAGCTCCGCATTTACCGAACAGTTATCCTGCCTGCCCTCACGTATGGATCTGCTGCATGGGCCACGATTAGTGTCACCAGGACGCGGACGTTGCAGCGCCTGCAGAACAAGGTGCTCAGGTGGAGCCTGCACGCCCCGCCACTCACGAGGATTGTCACTCTCCACGAGGAAGCGGATATCGTTCCCCCTCAAGACGACCATACGCAGCAATGCGCGGCGGCTCTATGAGAAAGTGGATGCTTTGCGGGACACTGTCCATGGGTTACGCCACGTTGGGACCACACTTTCGCGTCGCTGGCATAGACATCCGGTTCCCCTAACCATCCTAGAGGAATCGGATTCCGACCATGGCTAACGATAGGCCTGGCACGCCCACCACGGATGCATCCTTTGGCGAGACTAGACCCCATTCTACGTCGAATACCTTTTCACCCTACCTGCCCACGTTAGACCAAATTTTTCTGCCTGACTGATGTAGTACTGTCACCGTCGGAGGGTGGTACGGGACTACAAGTTCCACCGCCACACCTGCAAAGTGTATTGCAGTGACACAGTGTCACTGCCCTGTGGATAGATTTACTGCCTCACCAACAGTCAGACCCCAAAAGACCGGTGATGCTGTATTGTAACATATCACAAAAAAATCAAAGTATTCTGTAATTTAACGGTCAAGATCTATTCGAGATTTTTGTTACTAATTTTCCCTCCGTACGACCTAACATTTATTAGAACTTCGTATCGGCTGAGTAATTATTAGAGTTTTATGTAAGAATTTCAAGTACATCGGTAAAGAACATTTCAAGTTTTTTGCTAATAACGCTCCAATTAAAGGAAGTATTGCTTATGTCCTTGTTAACGTTTATAAGAGTACTGTGTAAAAGTTTTAAGCAAATCAGTGAAGAACTTCCCGAGGTTTTTGCTTACAACCTTTCCCCTTTTGTATGGATGTATATATTTTTATATGCCATATACAGGGTGAATAATAACAAAACCGAAAAACTGCAGGGACGTATTCCTGAAGAAATGGAAGAAAAAAGGTCCTATGAACATTCCGGAAATGGACGGTGCGCGTGCAACGACAGCAAATCGTCCCAGAACACAATATACAGCTGATCGCATCAAAGTCACAATAGTCGTTCAAAGTGGCCTCCATGGGGTTGCAAGTGTACTTTGGCTCACACGATATTGACAGGCCACTCGCCTGCAGCTTTGTCTGAATATCCTGTAGAACTTGGTTCTCCAAATCTGGTGTAGGCACAGTCAGCCGCCTCCCCGCACGTTCGCCTGTCTGAAAGGATCCGTGATCACACAGACGCCCAAGAAGGGCTTGAAATGTGCGACGTGGTGGTCTCTGTGAGGGTACTTGTTTCGGCACAGATGTGCTGCCTCTCGACTGTTTCCATCTGCTTGGCCGTACACAAACACCATCTCGGCTTTTCCCGACATGAATACTGGAGATGATTATGTTCCTTGCAGTACGCTACGTCAATCACACAGCCTACAAAACACAAGCAACACACGGCACGTGCTCAAGGGAACTGACATTCGTCAGCGACGTCTACCGTAGCAACGAAGCATTTCCGGACAGATGTTCACAAGACCCTTTTTCCTCCATTTCCAGTGAGGAATCGGTCCCAGAAGTTCGTCGGTTTCATTAGTGTTCAATCTATATATTTAAAAAGTGTGTAGCCATTGTCTGTCCGAACGTTTATTAGAGTTCGTGTAAGATCTTGAAATAAATCGGCCAAGAACTTTTGGAGATTTTTGCTGACAAACCTCCCCTACCCTCTCCCCCTCTCTTTCTTTCTCTCTCTCTGTCTCTGTCTCTGTCTCTCTCTCTCTGCCGGCCGAAGTGGCCGTGCGGTTAAAGGCGCTGCAGTCTGGAACCGCAAGACCGCTACGGTCGCAGGTTCGAATCCAGCCTCGGGCATGGAAGTTTGTGATGTCCTTAGGTTAGTTAGGTTTAACTAGTTCTAAGCCCTAGGGGACTAATTACCTCAGCAGTTGATTCCCATAGTGCTCAGAGCCATTTGAACCGTCTCTCTCTCTCTCTCTCTCTCTCTCTCTCTCTTTCACTCTTTCTCGTAGTGTATACAAGTTTGAAGCAAATTGAGAAACAAGATTTTTATTAAAACCTTTAAACAGCGACTCTATGGCGCTGCACGCTTGGCGGTAACAGTAAGGACGGTGCTGTCACCGCTGGGATACTGGGTATGCTTCGTGCTTTATTGTGCCTGGCGATGGGGCCGCTCTATCGAATGGTCACGTAAAATTCCGCTTTAAAAATCATTTTATTTGTGACGGGAAACATACTAACGCTTTCCGGCGACAATGGGCGTCGCATGAAAGACATGATGATCAGTATTGTTTGGGCTGACTCCAGCTACGCAATGCAAAAACTAAACTGCAAATACGAGACGTGATTTTTAAGTAAGTACCGTTTTTAAATTTAAAAAAAGACGTGCTAAGCTAAGCTATCTCAATAAATTTAGTTTTACGTGAAAGCCTATTCCTTAATCTACTTTTCTACATAATTTCCGTCAATATTGAGGCACTTGTCATAACTTTGTACCAGTTTTTGAATACCCTCCTCATAGAAGTCTACCGCCTAACTTGTAAACCACTGCATCACCACTGTTTTGACTTCGTCATCGTGTTGAAGACGCTGATCGCCCAGGTGTTTCTTCAAGTGCAGGAACAGATGGTAGTCACTGGGCGTAAGATCGGGGCTGTACGGAGGATGATCTAGATTCCAGAGTTTCCCATCGAAAAGATGTGATGAGATCTTTGGTCTGATTCGCCACATGCGGACGGGCATTGTCTTGTAGCAAAACGATGCCCTTGCTCAACTTCCATGGACTGTTGCTTTGATTCTGGTGTGACGTAGGCCACCCACGTTTCATCGCCCGTAACAATTTGGCGTAAGAAATCATCACCGTCGTTGTGGTACCGCTCAAGGAAAGTCAATGCACTGTCTAAAAGTTTGGTTTTCTGCACATCCGTCAACATTTTCGGTACCCAACGTGCGCACAAATTTCGGTAATTCAAGTGCTCGGTCACAATACCATGCAAAACACTACGAGAAAAATTAGAAAAACTCATCCCGCAAGGAGGAAATCGTAAAGCGTCTGTTTTCTCTCACCTTATTGTCCACTTTCTGCACCAAACTTTCATTAACAACCGAAGGACGCCCACTCCGTTGTTCATCATGCACATTTGTGGGGCCATCTTTAAATGCTCTCACACACTTTCTTATCATTCCATCACTCATAATGTTTTCTCCGTAAACTGCACAGATCGCACGATGAATATCGATCGCTTTTAGGCCTTAATCACTAAGAAATCTTATAACAGCCCGTACTTCACAGTCGGCGGGTCTCACGATTATCAGAGGCATCTTAAACACTCAGTACACGACGTAAACAAGGAAGAATCAGACTGTAATGGCGTCAGTGCTTAGATTAAGGTGCAGGCTTTCATGTAAAAATAAAATTATTGAGATATCTCAGCACGCCTTTTTTAATTTCAAAACGGTACTTACTTAAAAAACAAGACTCGTATCTGCTGGAACACTAGAGAAAATGCGCCTGACGCCTCTTAGAAGAGACACCTTATATAGACTAGTACTTAACATGTAGAAACTTCAGAAAGTAATAGATATTGTTCCACGCTAAGACCATCGCGCAACAAGAGTGTCTTACTGTCAGTGGAGAGTACATGCTCTGGGTGTTCTGCAGACACAGTTCTCCTGCAGTGCGGTTAGCAGGGACATCACAGTGTGTGTAAGTGGAATGGTGCGGAAACTGGAAAGGACTTTGAGTACCTTGAAGCACCCGGAACGGTACGATTCTTGTGGGCAAAACGTCTAAATTGCACACAGATTCACTGTGGAATTCTAGTGATGTGTAGCTTAAATGCAGTTTCTCGCCCAGTCGTAGTGGAATGGTGCCAACAGTTTGATAGTAATCGCACAGATGTGGGCGATGCTGATCTGTCATGCAGTCCAGATCACGCACCACGCGATTTCCATCTTTCCGGCAAGCTGAAAGAACGTGAAATCTGGTTTCGCAGGACAGAGCGGACCAGGTTGTGGAAAGGGGCCAAGGTCAATAATTGTTAGTTATATAAGAACACACACAACTTTATTGCTCAGACCAATGCACAGTTCTCTCTTTCAAACAACAAAGATCAATTCACGGCTTAGGGCCCAAGTAACTTCTCCAGAATAAGTTTAAATGATTGCTTTTAAAACACGAGGATATAGGGTAACGGCTGAAGGCCTTACTTAAGTAAAAGTACAATATTTTCTTGGCTAAAGGCCGAAATAATATTTCCGATCAGCTAAGGAAATTCTTTAAAAGCCAAGAATTTACAAATTCCGGCTAAATACCATATTAAGGAAAATTCAAGTTAATTCTTCGGCTGAAAACCCAATTTAAAAAAATCTTAACATAATAAAAGAGAGACTTCAAAGATAAGCCTTTACACAGTACAACAGAAAAACATCTCAAGAAAACTTGAAGTATCTCGTCGGCCCAAACAATTACTCAAAAACAATTAAAGGCAACCTTAATGATAAACATTTACAGAAGACGCCTGAAGGCCGTTTCAAGAGCCGGCCGTTGTGACCGCTCTAGGCGCTCTAGGCGCTTTAGTCCGGAACCGCGCTGCTACTACTGTCGCAGGTTCGAATCCTGCCTCGGGCATGGATGTGCGTGATGTCCTTAGGTTAGTTAGGTTTAAGTAGTTCTAAGTCTAGGGGACTGATGACCTCAGATGTTAAGTCCCATAGTGCTCAGAGCCATTTGAACCGTTTCAAGAATTCAAGATAATTAAAGAGAAGGCTTACAGAAAAGGATTTACATATTAAAGCCACAGATTCTGAAACAAACGCGGCTGAAGGCCTAAATACAGAGCAACAAGAATTTTAAATAAAACACGGCTGAAGGCCTAATCTTAAAACAGTTGACATGAAGTTCGGCTGAAGGCCATATACTACACATAAAACAGACAATATTAATACACGGCTGAAGGCCTGGCACAGTAGCTGCGACCAGATAAAATGACAATTACAAACAATAAACAGTGGTGCTCAGAAGTGTTCCAAGGGCCGGCCTGGGGAGGAAACTCTAACAACAGTTTAGGTGAGACAGGTAGCCTAGAGTAACACTAAACAAACGGGTGGCAACACGACCTAGGGACGGCTGGAGAACCAACCAACAGCCTAATCAATTCCATTAATTCCCTTCCACCTTACACAATCGCTGCTCTGTTTCAACCGTCCGACTGACTACTCCAGTACGCAGACAGCATACATCTGCTCAGTGGAAATCACAGAAGCTACACACGGTCCCACGTAAACACACTTGCACAAGAGCTCCAACCATCGTAAAAGCTATCACTGTGGGACAACAAGGACGAATGAATTCGATACACAGAGAGTTTCCACAAGCGGTCGGCGACCAAATACACGTCGTCCGTTGAGACGACCGACAGAACGACCAACCCAGGTCGTTCCCACTGAAATTACGTGTGTCGGGAACGGTTAGGAGAGTCTTGGCTATCCGAAGCTGATGCAGCTCCAACCCGACTCAATTCGATGTGCGTTCGGAATTCGGAGACACGGTGACACGGGCACACTGGCTCAGACCAAACTATGCAGAGATATCTCTTGCACATTGGCCACGACATCTCTGCACGAGGAGGGAACCGACCCACGTCCGGCAAGGTGACCAACTGACGAGGCCCACAAACGGTCAAAGGAACAAATACACGTCTCCCGATGAGACGACCATCCGAACGACCAACCAAAGGTCGTCCCGCTCCAATCTCCTTCTGTTGGACAGTTCATGTGTGTCGCCAGCGGTCGGCGAGCACTGGCTGTCCGCACCGCACTGGCGCTCCGTCCCTGATTTCACTGCTGCTGCGTCCCGACTGAACTGCTGTTCCGTCCCCGACTTCACTGCTGCTGCCTCTGGGCTGAACTCTCACAGATGACGACCCGGAAATACTAGCTTTCGCTCCAGAGATGGTACACCAGTGCACATATCGATAAGCGCTGCTGCTGCCACTCACGGGCAAGCAAACCAGCAACCTAATGACGCCAGTAAATCGAATTAAAAGAAAAAACGAGGCGACAGAACCACCAAAACAAGATGGCGAGCAGTAAACGGCATGACTGCGAGCCGCGTACGGCTCAGAACACCCGTGGAGAAAGATAATTTCTAAAGTTTTGGACATCCACTCAGCGGTTCCCGAATGGCTCCGCGACCAAGGAACGCATTTCTACCGTAGAGGATTGAATGATCGGAATAAAGTTCCGACAGTAGTATACGGAGACTTGGTAACCATATTAAAATGTGGTGTCATATACCCACGACCCTTGAAGTACTTCATTCAGTGAATGTTTATTGAACTGCCACGATAATGTGTAACCTAGGTTTTGAAGTCTCCTCATATAATTATAGTCCGTTCTATTTTATTGTCTCAGAGGTGGCTTCGTCTCTGCAGCTTTGAG
This sequence comes from Schistocerca serialis cubense, assembly GCF_023864345.2. NCBI lineage: Eukaryota > Metazoa > Arthropoda > Insecta > Orthoptera > Acrididae > Schistocerca > Schistocerca serialis. The sequence continues at coordinate 312,681,989 of NC_064644.1, read as the reverse complement.
ACAAACTCAGAACATTGACGGGCGGACCTGTTCATTAGCCACGCTTGTGCATTTTATTACTGGGCGGAGGTCGGTGATTGCGGCGGAGTGGAACACGCGACTTCCGCACAGGAAGACGACGTCAGAGGGCGGCTGTAGGCGTCTCGTATAGCAGCTGTCACCCGTTTCTAGACATATCCTTGTCATGAACACCAATATCCATTCCTGAACTGTCAACTGGAAGTCTCAAACATAGTTGAGGTCGAAGGCAAGCGTTTCTCCGTACAGAAGTCTAAAGCAGCAGTACCTATCTTCTTCCGTTTATCCAGCATATCTCGCACTGAATGTAGCTGTTATTAGATTGGTGCCTTTGTGCTTTCACTCCCATCAATAAAATTAAATAGACTTCCCCCCACACTTCACACTTATTCAAATAATAATCCCGTGCAATACATTCCTAGGCAGGATTCGATTTCACCGATATTTTTTCACAAGATCAGTAGAAAATAGTGAATTCATATCGCTTAATCATAAATGTTTACAGCCGGAGCTTATTCTCCTGTTCTAGGTGCTGTCTATTTGCAGCACAACCGCATTCGGTCGCCGTTTCAGGTAAACGTCGTTTACTAATGTGTGCTGGTCGTCATTGGCTGGCGAGATGCGACCACTCTCTGTTTCTTAGGTTCCCCTTCTAACAACCCTACCACAACAAAGGTCAAAAATTAATTATAATTGTGGTGTTGCTCAAGCTGCTAAATACTGCATTTTCGGGCAACAACTAAGTTATATTATGTGGCAGGTGTCGTTAGAGCACAATTAATAAAGTCATTTCATGAAATAATGGATAAACTAGGCACTCATCTTTTCGTGTTTCCCACGCTGTTCTCGTTGTGAAATCATGGCTCAATCGTCGAAAATCTAGGTGGTGATGATTCCAAGCTCGGATGCAAATAGGTCTAGGTGTTATACTGCGATATTCATAAGTTTTATAGATGTGTTTCATAAACCATTCTTGAAGATTAAACTTTTGCAAGTTAGGACAATGGTGATGTAAAATAGTAATCAGCACTCCGAAGTTAAGTTATACTTCTTTTTTATTACTTTTGTTGCAATATCACGTAACTCACAAAACATCACTTCACAATATAAAACATACTTGAAAATATCTTCCTCACTGTTAAAGTTCACATTTTATAAACTGACTACAATTTGCGTCTTTTCAACATGACGACTAAGACTTGACTCTCCAATAACCGCTTACGTGCCCAAAAATCAGAGTTACAAGTACGACAAAGATCATAGTGACAAAACAAAGAATACACGTAAGAATAATATCATTGCAACATAAACATATCGATGTATCAAAGTACCTCTACATTAAATGAAATCAAATCTGAATGTTGTCTCAGAAATATGTTAACTACTTTACAGAAACACAGTAGAATATTGCTGGTATCGAGAGGTTGAGGTGAGGTGCCGTAATGGTTACGTAATTCAAGTACCATTACACCCTCAACAGAGACACAGCAAACTGGTAGTCTGCAGCCCACAGTAATGCACCTTACTTGGCGTCAAATGAAACGATCGAACCGAGCGGTGCGTTAGAAACGGAATGGTGCAATCGAGTTTGAATACGAAGGATTCGTCCACACTTGGATCACGTCTCCTTCAGCAAGACAACGCCAGACCATCACCACCGCTGCGACATCTGCAACAATACGACCCCTTGGGTTCGCTGTCATCGGTCATCCTCCATACAGTCCCGCTTTAGTCCCGCTTTGCCCCATCCGATTTTCATCTGTTCCTGTAACTTAAAGAACAACTTCGAGGACTTCTCTTAAACACTGATGCAGCACTGCAAGTAGAGGTGAGCTTGCGGCTCCGTAACACAGTCAAACATTCTACAGTGACGTAACAAGCTGGTCTCTCATTGACAAATGTGTTCGTCGCGAGGTTGATAAGTTTAGAAATAAATATGTAGACTTGAAGGAGAAAGATGTAGAACTTTAATAATGTTTGTTTTATTTAAAAAGCTTTCAGAGTTTTTACGTAAAAAATTCTGAGGCGTTACCTTTCAGCACACCCTTCTATATATCTTTTTCGGTGGCAAAATGTAATGAGAGCGTTTATAAGAGACGTTTTTTCCGATAAAGGCATTCTCGCTAGTCTTTGCTGCCAGTAATGTCATATATTATCGCAGTTTCCTTATCACGAAATGTCTTGATCATCTGCTATTAGAGAAAATTCTGCTCTGAGTCGACAATAATTGATCCTGAATAAAGGTGATCAGCCACTAAGTTGTCCGTAGGAAGAAATAGAATCTTCAAGCAGGTAATCTGGCTACACCATTGGTGCTGTAGAACGAGCAATATTGATTTTCATAACAACTTATCAAATGAAATCTTGTATGTATTGTACATGTATACAACTATCATACGATGTTCATAATAAGTGTCATGGCATAATCATAACAACGTTAGACAATGTCTGACAGTCTATGCAGAAGATCAACCTTTGAATAAATTGAAACGATATACAGGGTGTTAAAAAACAGTGTTCCATATTTTTGAGAGGAGACAGTATGGACCAAAACAAGAAAAAAATGTCCAATAAACATGGGCTCTGAAACGCATACCTTTAGAGCTATGAGAACTCGTTCATCACTGCTACTGTGAAACATATCTCTTCTACTGAATGTGATTTGTAAAACACAGTAACAAGATTTTACTTTAACCTGGTTTCGACGCCGACTGTTGGTTTCGTCATCATAAAGTCCAAAACAATTAGCTAAAAAGATTACAAAACATGAACACAGAGAAAAACAAAGAACAGATGGTTATTATACCGAACAGATCTAGGAGGAAACTATACTCAGATGTAGTAACAGATGAATAAATTTACGAGTAAAATGCACTCGTCGTATAAAATAACTTCGTAAGAAGATCATGTTTAAATTGTATAAACATTACAGACATTGGGAATGACGTAAAATATGTAATTGTCAGTAAAACTGTAGCTACGCGACGTATCAGACTGTGCGCCGCTTAGGGGTGCAAGAGGAAATAGGCACCTGAGGTAGTATCAGAGTAAGAGGCTCGCAGGCTGAAGAGGCCTCAACGTGGACACGAAATAATTCGTGCCATCAATTAACAATTGAAGAAATTAACTGCGTGAACTATAAAAAATATTTCTTCTTCTTTTACTGAACAAGCGCTCATAGTTCTTAACGTATATATTTTAGAAACAATGTTTAGTGGACTTTTTTCTCATTTCGATCCGTACTAATGTCTATAAAAATATGGAAAAAGAGCTTGCAGTAGAAGAGATGTATTTCACATTAGCGAAATGAACAAGTGCCCTAGCTCTTCAGGCATGCATTTTGGAGCCCATGTTACGGGACAGTTTTACTTTTTTTTGGTCCATACTACACAAACACTATACACTAGTATGGGATACCAATTTCGTGCCGCTTAGATTTTGTGTGAGACGCCCCGCGTATTCCACTGATCACGTAGTATTTATGATCTCGTTGTAGAACTAGTCGGGTGGTTTATACAACACCTGTTAATTTCTGATAACAATATTATATAAAATATTGGAAAGAAAACTGGGCAGGTAGTGAACATAAATGTCTATCTCCAGAAAACGTAAATCCAGCAGAGAAGTTGTTCTGGGGCTTCGTAACAGGAGATCGAATGGCCAAAAATCGAAACATTTTCATTGTATTTGTTGGACAACAAAAAGCATTCTTTCATGTATGATAGAACAAGGATCAAAATCTTGAGACAAATGCTGATAGTGCAGGCAGATATATGAGTAAGCTAGAACAGAAGAGCAACTTACAAGTGCAAGCCATAAATATGGAAGATCTAGAATACAATTTTATGTTTAAAGGGGTTCGAGACAGGTTTCCTGTTGTTCGCTAACATTATTTAACTCATAGAGGGAGTAATGAAGGCTGTGAAAGCGGGTAGTGACATCGATTCTAGCCTTGATTAAAGGTAAGGAATGCTTAAAAGAGCTCTTGAGGCCAGTCACTGAGACATGTCATAACATTCAGTCGAAGGGCTTTACGAAAACGGAACAAAACTGAAACATGAACGGCCGACTGGAGGTTTAGACACTGGTCACAAAACCGAATATACGGGAGGCTTCAGAAGGTAAGTTACACATGCTGTCCCACGCGAAGACCATTGCACGATGGTGCACAGTCAGAAGACAACATGTTTTGAATTTCCTCCAGACACATTCCTGCTAAGGTAAGAGTGAACTGTCGCAGCAATTGGAAACGTAAACCGAAGTTGAAATACGAGGGACAATACGATTAATGTGAGCAAAACATCTAAAGTGCCTACTGATTCACAGAGAAATTCTGACCGTATATGGAACAAATGTAATTTCTCGTCCAGCTGTAGCGAAATGGTGCCAAAGAGTTGGCGAAGGCCGCACAGATAAGGATTATACTGATCGGAAAGGAAGGCTGTGGTGTCACCGCCAGACACCACACTTGCTAGGTGGTAGCCTTTAAATCGGCCGCGGTCCGTTAGTATACGTCGGACCCGCGTGTCGTCACTGTCAGTGATACCAGACCGAGCGCCACCACACGGCAGGTCTAGAGAGACGTCCTGGCACTCGCCCCAGTTGTACAGCCGACGTTCATAGCAATGGTTCACTGACAAATACGCTCTCATTTGCCGAGACGATAGTTAGCATAGCCTTCAGCTACATTTGCTACGACCTAGCAAGGCGCCATAGCTTTGATAATTAATATTGTGAAGCATGTATCATCAAGAGCGATGTTCTACAAATGTGGATTAAAGTTAAGTATTACAGCAACTGCGTCCATTTTCTAAGTTCTCATTTCCTTTTAACTGTTCCAGACCTCACGCCAAGCTGCGTGAGCTTAACGCGTGCCTTTCGGCTTCCTCTCGTTGTGACTTGGCTGTCTTGCTAAGTCACAACAAAGGCCATTAACATCGACCACTGGCGACGATGACCAGGCAATGGACGAAGTGATTCGCAGCAATCGCACATTTGCCGACGATGAAGAAGTTCACACAGCTGTCTTCAGATAGCTCCGTGATCAAGGAGCGGATTTCTGTAGTCGAGGAACTGAACTACTGGTAGAGCTTTCCGGCCGTTGTTTTCAGAGATTTAGTGTCTATGTTGAAAAATAGTGCCATATATCTGTATCACTTTGAATTGAAGTGTAGCATTCAATAGAGGTTCTTCGTCCTGACATAATAATGTGCAACTACCTTTTGTAGCGCCCTAGTGCATTCTTAAACAATTTATCCACTAAGATTTGTTATGAAATGATAAAAATGTTTATAGAAAACGGATTTCGGCACTGGCGTTAGCAGTCAATAGAACTCTGGCTCAAAGTTAGGAATGCTTCGAAGGATTATTTATTTCAGTGTACATCCTACTGAGAAATAGCCTAGCATTCAACTGAAGTGTTTTAAGAAGAAAGTACAAAACTTAAACTTGAACTGCTGTGTCAGAATTTACATCCTGCTCAAAGAACCGAGTACATTTACTTAAAAGTTCACTAATGTTTCTTGAAAGTGGTGAGTAGGTGAAGGTATGAGAATAACAACCAATCGTCTTGCTGGCAGCAAAACTGGCCTAAACACGGTAGAAGGATTGAGAAGAGGTACTCAGAAGATGAAATGATGAAGGTAATCTTCGGACAATTTCTTCAGAAGAATGGAGAATTTGCTGGGACATTTCCTAAGGAATTCAGAATCCTATAACTTAGTACTGAAGGAAGCAGAAAAAGAGAATTGTAATATTTAACGTAAGAGCCTATCCAAAAGTTTCTGTCCGAAGACCGTACAGTCCCGAATAGGTATGCCAATCAGGTAAAATCACCGTCAACATTGAGGCAATCACCCCCCGACGCACCAGGTTGAAGAAAGCCGATTGTTACAACATCGTGAGTTCGTAACTGCCTGCTGCACATCCTCGCCCGACAGGAATTGACGCCCCTTCAAGCCCATTTTTAAAGAACCGAAAGCGTGATAATCGCATGTGGACAGTCCTCATGGAGCAGCCGCAACTGTATAGGTCCATCTTGTCAAATGAAGAAACCGCACAACACTTGCTTGATCTGCAATCTTTTATTCTTTATACGACCGTTTTCGGAACACTTAAAAGTTATATCACCTGGTGAAAAAAAAAGAGTCACTTTGTCATTTCAGATCATCCTCACCCCAATAATGGTTCAAATGGCTCTAAGCGCTATGTGACTTAACATCTGAGGTCATCAGTCCCCTAGACTTACAACTACTTAAACCTAACTAACCTAAGGACATAACACACATCCATGCCTGAGGCGGGATTCGAACATGCGACCGCAGCAGCCACGTGGTTACGGTCTGAAGCGCCTAGAACCGCTCGGCCAACGCGGCCGGCTCCCAATGTTGTCATGCAACCTTTCGTTCCCTCAACAAATTCCGGATTTTTTCAACTGAAATCGTGCTAGAAAAAAATGTGTTACTTACTGAACGCCCCTCGTACACCTATATTCCGCAGATCATGTTAGGGTGTGTGGAGGAGATTACTTTTGGTATCATTAACATTACCGCTCTTTTGCCGGCCGGAGTGGCCGAGTGGTTCTAGACGCTACTGTCTGGAACCGCGCGACCGCTACGGTCGCAGGTTCGAATCCTGTCTCGGGCATGGCTGTGTGTGATGTCCTTAGGTTAGTTAGGATTAAGTAGTTCTATGTTCTAGGGGACTAATGACCTCAGAAGTTAAGTCCCATTGTGCTCAGAGCCATTTGAACCATTTTGAACCGCTTTTTTCTGAATTCCTGTTCCATTTGCGAATGTGGCGAGTGAAGGACGACTGTGATTTCTCTGATTCCCTCGTCGCGGACGTTCCGCGAGACGTTTGTGGGAGGAAGTAATATTGTCTGTGTCTGCTTCTGATACGTGACAGTCAACTGTTGGACTGGAACGTCTCATCTTTTATTGTCTTAATGTTCTTTGATTCATTTGCTTTGAGCCTGAGGAAATCTAGTTTATGTATGCTCAAATTTACAGAAAGTAATATTCAGTGACTCCTGATATTAGGGCCTTAATTAACTTCTTAGTTTTTTTGTGTCTAATCCAAATCTTTCTGTAACAGTTCAAAGCACTGACGGATTGGTTTTTTTCCTCACGAAGCGAGGATCTGTTCTGCATTTAAAGAGATCATCCTTTGTGGCTTAAAAGACCAGGTACCGGGAGGTCCGCTGCGGCCAACCATGTAGAGTAAGCAGTCGGTCACGGTATTGTTCGGGTTTTGCGTACAGCAGTCGCCTTACCGTATTTCGCACTTGTTGCTGTCCGATGATGATGATGATGACGATGATGTTTGGTTCGCGGAGCGCTCAACTGCGCACTCATCAGCGCCCATACAAAGTCCCAATTTTTTCACAGTCCAATTTTTTTAACACAGTCCAGTCTATCCACTGTCACGAATGATGATGATGACGATGATGATGAGGTCAGCACAAACACCCAGTCCCTGGGCAGAGAAAATCCCCAACCCGGCCGGGAATCGAACCAAGAACCCCGTGATCCAGCTAGACAACGAGCTGAGGTGCGGTCCGATGCCATCCCAGTAGATCAAATAACGTAGCAGGAAAACATTTCAGTTCGGACGACTCGACATCTTAGCGGGCCGGCGCAGAGAGCAGCAAGACGTAACTGTTTCACCAAAGCAGTTTGTTTTCAATTTGAGAAGTCCTTCACAGAAGCAAGTGGTGTGAGGAGGAAGCACCCTGCCGAATAGTGAGGAATCGCAAGGCCACACTCGACAGTCCAGCCAGTTTGTTCTAAATCTAGAACTAGCCTCCACACTGATTAAGAGTAATACGAGGGCAGTTCAATAAGTAATGCAACACATTTTTTTCTGAAACAGGGGTTGTTTTATTCAGCATTGAAATACACCAGGTTATTCCCCAATCTTTTAGCTACACAACACCATTTCTCAACGTAATCTCCATTCAATGCTACGGCCTTACGCCACCTTGAAATGAGGGCCTGTAAGCCTGCACGGTACCATTCCACTGGTCGATGTCGGAGCCAACGTCGTACTGCATCAATAACTTCTTAATCATCCGCGTAGTGCCTCCCACGGATTGCGTCCTTCATTGGGCCAAACATATGGAAATCCGACGGTGCGAGATCGGGGCTGTAGGGTGCATGAGGAAGAACAGTCCACTGAAGTTTTGTGAGCTCCTCTCGGGTGCGAAGACTTGTGTGAGGTCTTGCGTTGTCATGAAGAAGGAGAGGTTCGTTCAGATTTTGTGCCTACGAACACGCTGAAGTCGTTTCTTCAATTTCTGAAGAGTAGCACAATACACTTCAGAGTTGATCGTTTGACCATGGGGAAGGACATCGAACAGAATAACCCCTTCAGCGTCCCAGAAGACTGTAACCATGACTTTACCGGCTGAGGGTATGGCTTTAAACTTTTTCTTGGTAGGGGAGTGGGTGTGGCGCCACTCCATTGATTGCCATTTTGGTTCAGGTTCGAAGTGATGAACCCATGTTTCATCGCCTGTAACAATCTTTGACAAGAAATTGTCAGCCTCAGCCACATGACGAGCAAGCAATTCCGCACAGATGGTTCTCCTTTGCTCTTTATGGTGTTCGGTTAGACAACGAGGGACCCAGCGGGAACAAACCTTTGAATATCCCAACTGGTGAACAATTGTGACAGCACTACCAACAGAGATGTCAAGTTGAGCACTGAGTTGTTTGATGGTGATCCGTCGATCATCTCGAACGAGTGTGTTCGCACGCTCCGCCATTGCAGGAGTCACAGCTGTGCACGGCCGGCCCGCAAGCGGGAGATCAGACAGTCTTGCTTGACCTTGCGGCGATGATGACACACGCTTTGCTCAACGACTCACCGTGCTTTTGTCCACTGCCAGATCACCGTAGACATTCTGCAAGCGCCTATGAATATCTGAGATGCCCTGGTTTTCCGCAAAAAGAAACTCGATCACTGCCCGTTGTTTGCAACGCACATCCGTTACAGACGCCATTTTAACAGCTCCGTACAGCGCTGCCACCTGTCGGAAGTCAATGAAACTATACGAGACGAAGCGTGAATGTTTGAAAATATTCCACAAGAAATTTCAGGTTTTTTCAACCAAAATTGACGGGAAAAAAATGTGTTGCATTACTTATTGAACTGCCCTCGTAATTTAGTAGAGGCACAAAGCCGAGAGCTGGCATTGGGTAGGTCCTAGATCGGTATTCGATATCAGAGTGGGGACATCAGGAAGAACTGTTCAGAACTGAGTCCTTCCATAGGTTAACATTGCAAACTCGGAAATTGCTGATTTATTTACGGCCCTGCCATTGGGTAGAGTTTTGTAAAATCGTCTGTGTGCCGCACCGAAACGAACACTTCTGCTCCGGTGGCCGAACATTCACCGCCGGAGCCAAGGAGAACACTTCTTCGCCGGGAACCGACGAGGGCTGACTTCCTCTCCACCAGCAGCCTTAGTTTCGTTAGGTACAGACTCCTGTCACATGACGCTAGCTTAGTAAAAATGAGTGAGAAGACTCAGAAGTTATTGATAAGTGCTATGTTAGGATTCAGCAATAGTTTCGGGCCTTGTTGTTTCGTGGAGAACTTGAGAACGTTTTCAGTATATTTCTTGATGTAGTATGCATGCGTTAGTTAACCAATATTTCAGGGTAAACACGCAATCACTGGACAGACACTGCGAGTTCGTAGATACAGAGATGGTTTATGAAACGATAACCTGTCACAGCCCCTTTTATTCCAGTTTTTTCCAAGACTATAGTATTACTCATGTTTAATAATCATTTAATCTCTGTACTTGCCATTTCTGATCTACAATCAGATCACGTGATTACATTCATGTCTATATTTTCTAAACACCATTTGTAATAAATTAATTTGATTTAGAATACCATTACTTACATTACTTTGCACTAATTAAATATATTACTAGATAGTTAGACCTAGTCTCATGTCTCCTGAGGGTAACTTTTATTAAATGAGTTTATTCGTTGCACCCAACTCAGTTAACTGACATGAGACTATGGATGGTTAGTCAAGTCACATACGACCGACCAGCGCCATCGGAATATCAACAGTAAACTTCTTCTTGATCCACAGCGCCTCACTTTTACCGTCAGTACAGTTTGTTGAGGATCTGCGTAACGCTCTTGGGCTTACTTAAACGACTGGTGAACCTGCGTGACGCTCTTCTTTGTTCCCTTCGTATCTCGATATTAATCCAACCTGAGTTATGCACACTGATGAGAAATACTCTAAAATCGTTCGAACGAGTGTTTTTGTAAGTCAGTTCTTTCGTGGATAAATCAGGCGTTCCTTAAGATTCTTCCATTGGGTCTCAGTCTGAGGTCTGTTTGTCCTACATCTAGTTTTGCGTAGTCATTCCACTTTAAGTTGTTGCAGAAGGTTTCTCCTAGGTACTTTAGTTCTGAAAAACTTGTGACATAAAGCCATATTGTATTCGTTTATTACTACTACCGGTTTTGGTCATAATCCATCATCTTGGTATGAAAGAATGAACAACACTACTCACACGTCACACAAACTGAAACATGGGAACATGTCTGCTGGCATATTCCTTACAAATGTGCGCACCTTGCAAAGCGAAAATTCATAAATATTAAGCTGATGCCTAATCGTCACCAATGGTTGATACTGAATGAGCCTCATCTGCATATTTATGAACTTTTCTCTTTGCTAGATGGGCACAATTGTTGTGAATGTACCAGCAAATGTGTTTCCAGGTTTCATTTTGTGTGACATGTGAATAGTATTGTTCGTTCTTTCGCAACGAGATGATGGTTTATGACCGAAAACTGGTAGTAAGAGTAGGGGAAATGGTGGTAAAATTTAACACTTTTTTGTTTAAAGCAAAATATTGAATTTAAAACATGGCTGCTCCGTCAAAAATGTCACCTGCGTTTGTTTACGTAACTATTATAAAGGATCAGTATTGATTTTGATGAAAAATGGACATGTTAAGTACTTATAATAGCTTTTCCAACTTCCTGAAATTATGTGCATTTTGAAATGGGTTGGTGATATGAAACAGATTTAAAATAAATGATAAAAAGAAACATTTCCAATTTACATGTTTATCAATGAAATTATGAAACTGTGTTTTCACCTCACATGTAAAAAAATCATAAATTATACTGTTAATTTGTAGTACGAGGCGTGTTTTCTACGTAAGTGAGTAAGTACCGTTTTGAAATAAAAATAAAACAAGTAGACTCTACTTAGCAGTTTTATTTTTACATTGAAACCTGTACTTTAATCTACTTTTCTACATAATTCCCAGCAATATTAATGCCTGATCGTATCGTACAACAAGCTTTGAATACCATCCTCGTAGAAACCTGCCGCCTGAGCCTGACTTTCAATAATTTAAACGTTCTGTGACCACTGCATAAAGCGCTCTTCTTAACACTCGAGGAACTCATCATGTAACTTTTAAATCGTAAAGCATATATTCCATCTAACTTTTTCATCAACTTTCTGTACCAGATCGTCAGGTCAACCATTTCGTTCCTCATCATGCACATTCGTAAGGCCATCTTTAAAAGCTCTCACCCATTTCCGTACCATTCCATTAACCATAAGTGTCAAGAAGCGTGCTTTATGTAATTGTTACAGAACGTTTAAATTATTATCGAAAGTTGTGCTAAGGCGGCATATTTATATGGTATTCAAAGCTGGTTGTACAATATTATAAGTGCCTAAATATTGATGGGCATTATGTAGGAAAGTAGATTAAAGGACAGACTTTCATGTAAAAATAAAATTGTTAAGAAAAATCTACTTGTTTTGTTTTTACTTCAGAATGGTACTTACTTTGAAAAACCACAGCTCGTACATAAACGTATACTCTGCCATTGATAATCGGTTTCATTGCTCGACTATCTGGCGTCAGAAGACCAGTGGAAGTAGTTCTTACTCACGTATAAAGTACTTATTGTTCTTATAGCGCGAATGAAACTCTGACATAAGCAAAACCATCGAAAGTCTTAAGTTTCCTAGCCAGCCCTCGTGTTAACCGTTTAACCCACTTATTCTGGCAGAAAGACTTAATAGTTGTTTTCGCTGTGCCTGCCAATCGTACCCATGTGGATGTGTCATTCGTATGCGGGTATCTGAGCGTATAAAAAAGTCCAGAAAGGTAGTTTTAGGGAAGGAGGTGGTGTAGCTCTGGCACTTCTTCCAGGCCCATCAACTCGATACACCTATGTTTTTCGACATAGAAAAAGTTTTTGGCAATGTAAAACGACCCAGGATGTTTGAATTCCACAGAAAAATACGTATGCGTCATTAGGAAAGATGAGTAATATACAATACGTATAAGAAGCAAAAGAAAACAATAAGGATTCAAGATCAAGAAGAAATCAATTAAATACGTTCTGAGAGAAATGATTGAATTAAAATACGGCGTAAGGCAAGGATGCAGTCTTTCTGCTCTAATGTTCAACCTTTATGTAGATGTTGCCTGACAAAAAGAGCGAGGCTCCCAAAAGGGGCGAAAGAAACGAAATAAAACTTCACTAGAAAAGGGTGCGTTATGTTGTTTCAGTGATTACAAAATCGAGTCAAATTTAAAACAACTTGCTAGTATGAAGCAACTAATCACTGTGATCTGGATGCATGCACTGCTTCACTTGGGGGGGGGGGGGGGGGGAGGGGAGAGTAATAAAGCAGCTGAATCCTCCACTGAGGCAAGCAAGCCCACAGCTATTGTAATTCGTCCTTGATGTCCTGGATACTGGCCCTGGGACAGAGTTGATGTCCAACCTGATCCTACACATTTCTATTGGGGACAGATTTGGGGATCTTGCTGGCCACAGGTGTACCTGAACATCGAGCATACAGTGTGCACGAACATTTTCCTGCTGAAAAATGTCACCAGCTAATTGTTGCATGAGACGTAATACATGAGGACGCAGGATGTCCATGACGTACTGTTGTGTCGTCACAGTTCCCTCAATCAGTATCAGCCATGACCTGCAGTCAGACCCGATGACTCCCCACACTATGACGCCGGGAGAGCTCACCATCTGCAGCATCGTCGACAGGACTGACTGCGGACCGTTGGTACAGAGCCGAGTGGAGGGTCTGAATCAGAGGCTGAGACGGTTCTGCGACCGTGTGGGCTTTAGATTCCTCGACTTGCGCCATAGGGTGGTGGGGTTTCGGGTTCCGCTGGATAGGTCAGGAGTCCACTACACGCAGCAAGCGGCTACACGGGTAGCAGGGGTTGTGTGGCGTGGACTGGGAGGTTTTTTAGGTTAGATGGCCTCGGGCAAGTACAGAAAGGGCAACAGCCTCAAAGGATGCGGGGCAAAGTCAGGACATGCGGGGACCAAGCAGCAATCGGTATTGTAATTGTAAACTGTCGAAGCTGCATTGGTAAAGTAACGGAACTTCAAGCGCTGATAGAGAGTACCGAAGCTGAAATCGTTATAGGTACAGGAAGCTGGCTGAAGCCAGAGATAAATTCAGCCGAAATTTTTACAAAGGCACAGACGGTGTTTACAAAGGATAGATTGAATGCAACCGTTGGTAGCCTGTTTTTCGCTGTTAGTAGTAGTTTATCCTGTAGTGAAGCAGAAGTGGATAGTTCCTGTGAAATATTATGGGTGGAGGTTACACTTTACAACCGAGCTAGGTTAATAATTGGCTCCTTTTACCGACCTCCCGACTCAGCAGCATTAGTGGCAGAACAGCTGAGAGAAAATTTGGAATACATTTCACATAAATTTTCTCAGCATATTATAGTCTTAGGTGGAGATTTCAATTTACCAGATATAGACTGGGACACTCAGATGTTTAGGACGGGTGGTAGGGACAGAGCGTCGAGTGACATTATACTGAGTGCACATCCGAAAATTACCTCGAGCAGTTAAACAGAGAACCGACTCGTGGAGATAACATCTTGGACCTACTGATAACAAACAGATCCGAACTTTTCGGCTCTGTAAGTGCAGAACAGGGAATCAGTGATCATAAGGCCGTTGCAGCATCCCTGAATATGGAAGTTAATAGGAATATAAAAAAAGGGAGGAAAGTTTATCTGTTTAGCAAGAGTAATAGAAGGCAGATTTCAGACTACCTAACAGATCAAAACGAAAATTTCTCTTCCGACACTGACAATGTTGAGTGTTTATGGAAAAAGTTCAAGGCAATCGTAAAATGCGTTTTAGACAGGTACGTGCCGAGTAAAACTGTGAGGGACGGGAAAAACCCACCGTGGTACAACAACAAAGTTAGGAAACTACTGCGAAAGCAAAGAGAGCTTCACTCCAAGTTTAAACGCAGGCAAAACCTCTCAGACAAACAGAACCTAAACGATGTCAAAGTTAGCGTAAGGAGGGCTATGCGTGAAGCGTTCAGTGAATTCGAAAGTAAAATTCTATGTACCGACTTGACAGAAAATCCTAGGAAGTTTTGGTCTTACGTTAAATCAGTAAGTGGCTCGAAACAGCATATCCAGACACTCCGGGATGATGATGGCATTGAAACAGAGGATGACACGCGTAAAGCTGAAATACTAAACACCTTTTTCCAAAGCTGTTTCACAGAGGTTCCTTCTCTAAATCCTCGCACAAACGAAAAAATAGCTGACATTTAAATAAATGTCCAAGTAATAGAAAAGCAACTGGAATCATTCAACAGAGGAAAGTCCACTGGACCTGACGGGATACCAATTCGATTCTACACAGAGTACGCGAAAGAACTTGCCACCCTTCTAACAGCCGTGTACCGCAAGTCTCTAGAGGAACGGAAGGTTCCAAATGATTGGAAAAGAGCACAGGTAGTCCCAGTCTTCAAGAAGGGTCGTCGAGCAGATGCGCAAAACTATAGACCTATATCTCTGACGTCGATCTGTTGTAGAATTTTAGAACATATTTTTTTGCTCGAGTATCATGTCGTTTTTGGAAACCCAGACTCTACTCTGTAGGAATCAACATGGATTCCGGAAACAGCGATCGTGTGAGACCCAACTCGCTTTATTTGTTCATGAGACCCAGAAAATGTTAGATACAGGCTCCCAGGTAGATGCTATTTTCCTTGAGTTCCGGAAGGCGTTCGATACAGTTCCGCACTGTCGCCTGATAAACAAAGTAAGAGCCTAAGGAATATCAGACCAGCTGTGTGGCTGGATTGAAGAGTTTTTAGCAAACAGAACACAACATGTTGTTATCAATGCAGAGACGTCTACAGACGTTAAAGTAAACTCTGGCGTGCCACAGGGGAGTGTTACGTGACCATTGCTTTTCACAATATATATAAATGACCAAGTAGATAGTGTCGGAAGTTCCATGCGGCTTTTCGCGGATGATGCTGTAGTATACAGAGAAGTTGCAGCATTAGAAAATTGTAGCGAAATGCTGGAAGATCTGTAGCGGATAGGCACTTGGTGCAGGGAGTGGCAACTGACCCTTAACATAGACAAATGTAATGTATTGCGAATACATAGAAAGTAGGATCCTTTATTGTATGATTATATGATAGCGGAACAAACACTGGTAGCAGTTACTTCTGTAAAATATCCGGGAGTATGCGTGCGGAACGATTTGAAGTGGAATGATAATATAAAATTAATTGTTGGTAAGGTGGGTACCAGGTTGAGATTCATTGGGAGAGTCCTTAGAAAATGTAGTCCATCAACAAAGGAGGTGGCTTACAAAACACTCGTTCGACTTATACTTGAGTATTGCTCATCAGTGTGGGATCCGTACCAGATCTGGTTGACGGAGGAGATAGAGAAGATCCTAAGAAGAGCGGCGCGTTTCGTCACAGGGTTATTTTGTAAGCGTGATAGCGTTACGGAGATGTTTAGGAAACTCAAGCGGCAGACTCTGCAAGAGAGGCGCTCTGCATCGCGGTGTAGCTTGCTGTCCAGGTTTCGAGAGGGTGCGTTTCTGGATGAGGTATCGAATATATTGCTTCCCCCTACTTATACCTCCCGAGGAGATCACGAATGTAAAATTAGAGAGATTCGAGCGCGCACGGAGGCTTTCAGACAGTCGTTCTTCCCGCGAACCATACGCGACTAGAACAGAAAAGGGAGGCAATGACAGTGGCACGTAAAGTGCCCTCCGCCACACACCGTTGGGTGGCTTGCGGAGTATAAATGTAGATGTAGATGTTGATGTAGTTTATATGCCATGGTACGTACTTCTGTCCCTGTCGGTGCAAATCCGAAGTTTTGTAATTTTATGATATGTTTTACCAACTTTTTCTCACATTGTTGTGTTAGTACAGGCGGCCCAACCAAAGGTTTTTTCGCAAAGCACCCGTCTGCTAATCGTCTCATCAGCGTTGACCATAGAACGTGAAACTCCTTTGAGACTTTAGTCAGGCTCATTCCAATTTTCACCGCTTTTACGGCATCGTTAAGTTGCTCCTCTGTCCAATCAGCACGGATGGATGCTTTTTGTCTTTTTTAAAATGTAGGCATCTTTGCCTGGAACAATGGAGGTAGTTAGAACATTTACTTTTTTAATCACTGACAAACCAAACTGTACTCGCAAAAATTTGTACGAAAACTAAATTTTAAATTAACGATTGTATTGAGACGTCGGATAAAACAAAATATAACTATCGCATGGGACAGGAAACGCTAACATTTCGTGACTTGTCAAAAACCCTGGTTGGGATGTTCCTAAATAAAAGCTTTACACTTTACACATAAGAAAAGTGCTTCACTGTAACACCCCTGCCCAAGTTCACCATTTCTCCCATCTGCTATGGATGAAACGGTGAATAGCACGGCAAGAAGTTCAAAACACTAGAAGCAACTATTTGTAGGTTATGTAGTACATAAGCAGTATAAGAAGGCAGAATACACCGCGGACTACGCTACCTGAAGTAATATTTACAAATGCATGCAGCATATAAAAATTATTTAGCATCGAAAACAGTTTTGTACAAAGTACTTACGGTTTTTAAAACGGAGCTGGTTTTCAAGACGGGCACACTGTGCAGATGATCAGAGACTGTTGGCATGCAGACATACAGAGACATCCGTTTAACCAGTAAAAAATTAACGCAATTCACCATTTCACCCGATTCACCATATCGCCATGACTTACCCTACCTTCCGCTGCCAGTGCTGCCACCTATCGTCTGTGAGTGGTTATTGCGCGTTGACATCGAATACAGACAGTGATGACAGTAATGTGACTGGACCGTGTATTCCTTACCATAGTAACAACACCAAACACGAACCACACTACTGCACTCTGGTGGCCTTTCTACACTTCACAGAGGTTTTGCATATCCGCTGATGGTGTACACAGAGTCACACTCACATCTGACCACGTCTTCTGGGTGCTTCACTTTTTGTAAGGTAGTGTAAAATAGTCAGTGCCCGCTGAGCTGACCAGCAGTGGATCGTGAGCTGTGGAACTAGAGTGTGCAGCCCTTTTAATTTGCCTGTGTTTTGCCCGGAGAGCTGTGAGTGAGAGGTGGGCGTCGCGTGTTGCAGATGGACGCGGTGTACCCCGAACCGCTGTCGCGCCTGCAGCACCGGCGGGCGGTGCGCAAACCCGTGCACCGCGGCCCCGGCGCCTGCTCGCTGCGCTACCGCACCCAGCCCGTCACCTTCGCAGAGATCAAGGTGCGTGTCTACGCGTGTAAGTGCCTCAGCTGCTCTGCTAACCGGTCCGTCTGCACAGCCTTCCCATAAACCATCCCTATTCTCTTGATGACTACCTATTCTTTGTCAACTAATCACCCCTCTCCTCCCCCACCAGGATTTTGTGTGTACAGCTTTGCACAGCGCACGGTCTACAACTAACAAGGTCTTCATCTAAATCTGCAACACTACTGTGCAATTCACACTCAAGTGTTTGGCAGAGGGTTCACAGAACGTCTTTCAGACTGTTTATCCACTAGCAAGTGGCAAAAAATGAACCTTTCTGTGCGAGTTCTGATAATATTACTACTGTGATTACTGTCTGTCTGGATGGAGTCAGAGAAGATTTTGACGTTCAGAGAAAAAGTTGGTGATTGAAATTTCTCGAAAAGCCTTTGATTTAATAATTGCCACATCACTTCGCTTACTATATCCCTGACACTGTCTCCCTCGTTTCGCAATAGCACAAAACGAGCGCCTCTTCTTTGACCTTTTTCGATGACTTCCGTAAATCCTGTCTGATAAGGAGAGCGGTATTCCAAAAGAGGACGGGCAAACCTAGTGTTAATACTCTCTTTATCAGATTTGTTCCATCTTCTAAATGTTCTGCCAATAAAACGCAGTTTTTGACTCACTTTCTCTACAGCATTTTCCATGTGATGGTCCCATTTTAAGTTGTTTCGTAGCTGCGTTTCCAAGATATTTAATTTATTCGACTTCCTTTAAATATAATTTATCGTGTAACCGGAATTTAGCGAATTTTTTAGTTCTCATGCGGAGTATCTCGCACCTTACGTTTACGTTTTAGATACGTTATACTGTAATTTAGACCACAGTTTGACAACAATGAGAACCAAAACGATGTATGCAGAAGATACTCCATGCTATGAAAGCCGGCGGCTCCGGCGAGCGTTTCTAGGCGCTTCAGTCCGGAACCACGCGGCTGCTACGGTCGCAGGTTCGAATCCTGCCTCGGGCATGGATGTGTGTGATGTCCTTAGGTTAGTTATGTTTACGTAGTTCTAGGTTTAGGGGACTGATGTCCTCAGGTTTTAAGTCCCATAGTGCTTAGAGCCATTTGAACAATTGTTTTCCATGCTATGAAATACTCCACGAGCAGCCGTTGCTTAATCTTGCGACCACCCCTTCCCCCAATTAATGCATTAAACAATTAAATGTACGAACTTGAAAATTTTCTTTAATTGTTGTTTAAATCAAGCGCACTATTTTAGCAGAGGCAACGATAATACGATGCAGCAAAAATGTCTGAGAAAGATCGCACAATAAAAATTTTATTACTCACCTGCTTCTTGTGCCTCCCCGACGAAAACATGGCTCGCTGAAAGAGTGATTTACATCTAGGTAATACTATTCAGGTTTTGATTTTCGAATAACAGCACTGTTGATTTATTGCTTTCATTTCAAATGTAGTACTTTTCATCTTTTCACATTGTTTTCAAATTTAGAACTTTTTCATATAGTCTCAATGTTCCCATAAATCAAAAATTATAACTTGCCTTCAAGAAAAGGCTTATGTAAGTAAAAGAACATTCCAAGGCGTAATTACACTCGCAATTTTCATCATACAGAATTATCTGAACTAACTTCCACATATAAAACAATCAAATTATAATTTTTCAATATGGCTGTTATCCCCTAATAACTATATCCACTCCCCGCCGACTTGTGACTATCAGCAACTAAACAAGAAGGACAATGATTATACTTGTATCAAAGAAATACTTTTACATAAGAAATGAGACTTTTCTCTGTAGTAATTTTAAAAGTTTATAATTAACCATTTTATGTCGATGACTTAAAAAATTGAATAATCAAATTTCGAAATAAATCCAATTCATGAAAAAAATTAATATTTTTGAAGAAATTAAAATTGATATTGTTTATATCGGATCTGTCATTTGAATATAAATTTTGTATATAACTGTACAAAACTATTTTATTAATATCATTAAAACTATATGAAATGTGAAATTACGATCTTGTTCTTGTCTAATCCGGATAGGGAATTTATGAAATGTAGACTATCGAATAGCCTATTTCCTTACCAGTATCGACAAGTACTGTACGTAGTGGAAGATGAGTTAAGGATCAGTTCCATTACAACCGCTTTGAAACGTATTTCATTGAACAGTAACTGTAATACTGTATTCCTTACGATACGCTGCTTATGCTTCTGCAATTAATAACAAGGTGCTGAGCTTTATTTGAGACCTTCGACCACCTGGAAATGTAGATCTGGTGGTTGTGGAAACTAACTTGGTCACGTGTCAACGTACGGTCATCTTACAGTTCGAGTTACTGGACATTGTTGCTTCGCAGTGCAACAAGGGAAAGTGGTCGCGTATATCATCTTAGCATGCAGGCACGATGGCTTATTCCAAATATCATCAAACCTGTTGGATTTCAGTCGTACAACAGGACGGAGTTTAGCAGCAGTAGCAGCTCACTGTTTGTACACAGATTGTGAACATTGTTTAGTTTAGTGGTATTCTAACGTGCTTCTGAGTAGAAGTGAACACTGAACAGTAGGTGTTTATTTATATGTGTTTTGTAGTTGTGGTGTCACCGCCAGACACCACACGCCTGGGGGGGGAGTCTCCTTCCCCTTGGGGTTTTACCTGCTCCGCAAATTTACGTCTCGCCTGTTTTTGGAATGGGGGACTGATGACCTTAGCTGTTTAGTCCCCCCTTAAACATCCCAACAACTACCACCAGACACCACACTTGCTAGGTGGTAGCCTTTAAATCGGCCGCGGTTCGTAGTATACGTCGGACCCGCATGTCGCCACTATCAGTGATTGCAGACCGAGCGCCGCCACACGGCAGGTCTAGAGAGACTTCCTAGCATTCGCCCAGTTGTACAACCGACTTTGCTAGCGATGGTTCACTGACAAATTACGCTCTCATTTGCCGAGACGATAGTTAGCATAGCCTTCAGCTACGTCATTGCTACGACCTAGCAAGGCGCCATTACCAGTTACTATTGATGCTGTAAAACATGCACCGTCAAGAGCGATGTTCACCATTTATGGATTAAAGTTAGGTATTCCACAGCTACGTCCTTTTTTGCTAGTCTCATTTCCTTGACCTGTTCCAGACCTCACGCCAGCCTGCGTGAGCTAAAACGCGTGCCTTTCGGCTTCCTCTCATAGTGGGTTGGCTCTCTTGCCAATCCACAACAGTAGTGATATTTATTTTGTTGTAAGAGTTCGCTTATTTTTCGGTCGTTTGGATAGAGTGAGTTATTTCTGCAGTGTAGTTTTTCGCCGCTGGAAGAGCTAGTGTCACTTTCTTTACTTAATGTCTGTAGGCTCTGCGGCCTGCTTCTTCTTTCTCATTTAGTCCTTCACTGATTGCTAGTAAATTTCCTCCTGATAATCCTTTACACAGCAGCAATTGAATAGAGATTGCCCCTCTTGTGTGCTGACACAAGAAGAATTGGCCTTTGTCAGGAAACAGCTAGAAGCTGCGTTGGGCACAGTCGACAAGCCTGAGGTTCCTGCCCCAAATTGCAACTATGTTGGCGCACCAGTGACGAAAGCTACGGCAACCTCTGGTTCCGCTAGAATCCCCTGGCAACTCCGGTGTTACTGCTTATTGCGTTGTGCACCGTCTGAACAGCCCTTCTGCAATAGAGGGTGAGTGGATCACTGTAGTCGATTTGCGTATCTCTGAGTGAAAGTGGGAATTGGCCATATGGTTGGCTCCTTACGCCTTACCAACATGATTGAGGTGCTGCACAGTATTAATAACGTATCTAAGCTAGCACAGGATACCTCGTCTTCAGGGCCAGAATCCAGTTTTCCTGATAAGTCCGGACAATCAAGAGATTGGATTTGTTGGTCATTGAGAACTCCGAAGCTGGGCGAGTAATGGAGCCTCTGAGGGAAACAGCCGGCAGGTGGGGAAAGAATGCCAGTGTGCACTCGATATATTTGTCGGGAGATTTCGTCTGAAATGTGCAAAAGATTCCGCCGGCAGCTGTTGAACGTAGTGGGTGCAACAAGGTGCGGACAGTGGCTCTGTCAGCATGAATGACGCCTGCCGCTTGGGTTCTGAGGCCATCCTCGGCCGATTTGGTGGAATATCGCACACTGGGTGAAGGCTCAGCTCGCTATTTGTAGCATTGTATGTAGAGTCGATCGCGGTTTGGAGCCAAGTGGTAGGTCTGGACCAGAGACAGACAATTCTGCGACGACATTGGATGAAAATCTCTCGATCTCCGCTATAGGGTAGGGAATTGGGTCTCTCTGAGTACGTCAGGCGTGCACTAAACGCAGGAAGCGACTGTTAGGGTAGCGGAGTATACATGTGGCGTGCACATGGGGGCTTTCTAGGTTAAAGGAATTCCCCCCCCCCCCCCCCCCCTCTTGGGGTCAGTGATGAATTGCTTGGAAATCCGAATCTTCAGAGAACGTTCGTCCTTGCATATCGGAAACACACTGCTCTGCAAATCTTATGTACGAGATAGATAAATTAACATAACGTATTAACTAATAGGTGGAAATGAATGAAATATTTTTTGCCAGTCTAGCTTAGCCGTTTTAATTTCCTGGATTTCAGGCAGCAATCGGATCAGGTCGCGAGTTTTTAAACCTATCTGATCCATAACATCGTTCGCTGTTTTACATATTGTCCCGTCAGCTCCAAAATCCTCGGCCGCACTCGCCTGGAAGCCAGGATCGCCCACATGACGAAAAAGTATCTCCATCCGTTTACAGCAAGTCAGAGCTCCTCCAAGTGTTTCATAACGTATTAGCATTAATTCCGCAGTTAAAAAGGCTACAGTTTCAGTTTCAAAGAACCCTTTCATATGTCTGCAAACTGTTGATTCATTCGGTGCCGCCGCGCCTGGTAGCCGCCCGGTCCAGGGCGTCTTGTCACAGTCCACGCGGCTCCCCCCGTCGGAGGTTCGAGTCCTCCCTCGGGCATGGGTGTGTGTGTCGTCCTTAGCTTAAGTTAGTTTAAGTTAGATTAAATAGTGTGTAAGCTTATGGACCGATGACCGCAGCAATTTGGTCCCATAAGACCGTACCACAAATTTCCAAAATTTCCATTCGGTGCCTCATTAGTAGTAGAATTGCGCGAAGTCGCCTGACAGTTGCTGCATAACTTTCTCCATTCTGATAAAAAGTTCACGATTTGTACAAATGACTGCTCCATGGTTAGACACCGAATGTGAGAAATTCTGAGTCAACAACCGGAATGTTCCTGCAAATAGAAACGAATCTAAACAATGTAACCATCTGACAAATAAGAGCTTACCAGCCATTTCAAAGCCGACGCTCTTTTTGAACCACCCTTTACAATGTTCATAGATGGTTCAAATGGCTCTGAGCACTATGGGACTTAACATCTGTGGTCATCAGTCCCCTAGAACTTAGAACTACTTAAACCTAACTAACCTAAGGACATCACACACATCCATGCCCGAGGCAGGATTCGAACCTGCGACCGTAGCAGTCGCGCGGTTCCGGACTGAGCGCCTAGAACCGCTAGACCACCGCGGCCGGCAATGTTCATTCACATACAACTTAGATACATATTAAAATCGTGGAAGACGTAGCTTCATCCCGTTTTTATTTACTTCACTCGGTATCTTAGATCTCCTAGTAACTAACAGACCTGAACTTTTCGAATCAGTTAACGTCCAGGAGGGAATCAGTGATCATAGGACTGTGATAGTATTAGTGACTGCAGGTATTAAAAGGAATGTTAGACAATGTAGGAAACTATTTATAGTTGGCAAGATGAAAAGGAGACAAATTACAGAATATACAAGCAGTCTTCATCAAATATTCAGCTCTGAGGATGTGGAGCATGAATAGGCATACCGAGCGAGGTGGCGCAGTGGTTAGACACTGGACTCGCATTCGGGAGGACGACGGTTCAATCCCGCGTCCGACCATCCTTATTTAGGTTTTCCGTGATTTCCCTAAATCGCTCCAGGCAAATGCCGAGATGGTTCCTTTCAAAGGGCACGGCCGACTTCCTTCCCCGTCCTTCCCTAATCCGATGAGACCGATAACCTCGCTGTCTGGTCTCCTTCCCCAAACCAACCAACCAACCATGAATAGGCAAAACGCGAAAGCATTGTACAATGCGACTGAGACAAGTATGTGCCGAGCTAGGTCGTGTGGGATGGAAAAGACACATTCTGATTCAATAACCATGTTAGAAAAGATCTCTCTAGTACTTCACCTCCAACTTAGGAGAAGTAAAAGCTTAGTAGACAAACAGAAGCTATATGAAGTCGAATTTAGTGTGAAGACAGTGGTGCGAGAAGCAATCAGTGATTTCAGAATTAGATTTTGTCAAACGATCTGACTAAAAATCCTAAGAAGCTTTGATTTTACATAAAGACAGTAAGCAGGTCAAAAGCTAGTATTCAATCGCTCAGTGACCATACTGGCACTGAAATGGAAGACGACAGAGAGAAAGCCGAAATAATACATTTGGTCTTCCAAAATTGTTTTATTGTGAAATATGATATTAGGGTTCATCCTTTCAATAATTGTACAAATGCCGAAATGGCAGACATTGAGATAAGAGATCCTGAACGGCGGAAATTTCGTGAGTCCCAAGGGTGTGTTATTGAGCTGCTACTATGTACAATTTATACTCGCGGTCGACGTTACTATCTATAAGACGGTTACAGCGCCAAAAGACTGAGGTGAAATGTGGGAAGGCCTGCAGTGGATCAATGATTGTTACAGGGTGTGGCAGTTGTCTACGAACGTGGATCTGCGTAACGTAGTGCGCATAAATAGGAGAAGAGGACAATTGCTGTTCCATTAGACTGCTGGCGGCCAATCTCCGGAAAAAGCAACTACCGTAAAATACCTGGTAGTAGAGCCCGCGCAGAATACCGTGCCCGTAGGCTCACATAATTTTTTTTTTTAATGTTAAGTGAAGTCCCTCCACGCCCACGCTTGCATGGTGATCACTCAAAAAGATCTGTCACCTTTACTTTAGTTGGTATCTAAGAAGAATTCCGCTGAAAATGCGGCGATTTACTTTCGTTTGGCAGTTTACTCATTTGTAACTTTCAGAGAAGAGTCATAAGCGACGAATTTTGAGTAAAAACTACACATTACTCTTGTTGTCACGCTAAAAATCTGCTTCTTTTGCCAAAACACAGCTGAGTTTACGCTGCGTCACCTCACTAACGTATTGTGCATATGCAATTGCGACAGTAATCTGATCAGTGGTTTCTTAAGTTTAAGCGAGGAACTGAGGAAAAGTAAGGTCCGTATCTTATAAAAAAGCACATCCTCTATACAAAATAAGCGTATAACGTCTTCACTCATTCTGTTACAAAACCCACAACATTTCTCGTTTCACCAGCTGTCGATGGCCCTAAAACCTATTCTTTCACTGGAAAAGTCTTTAGTTAGTGGAATAATAAGGAGGCTAACGATTTTTTTCGTAATAACCACATGGCATAATATTCTCCTCCCTGCATGCTATCATTTTCCAAAATCTCATTTCGATATCTCAAACCGCTTATGAAATATGAGAATTGTTATGGATATTTCACTCTGGCTTTATCGCTGGCGCGCCGCAGTCGGTAATAAGTATGTTATATCAGATACATTTTCTCGAGATTGGTGACAAATAGAGACCTCCATCCAAGTCTAAACAAAAATTCGTTACGTTAGCTGAATTTCATACGCAGAAATATATTGTGTACATTTACCAAACACAAAATCATAGTGACTCCTACTTTTCAACGCACGCTTCTTCGTATTTCGCGCGATGTGTTACTTCCATTTAAATATCACAATAACTACGACCATTAACGAAATTATGGGCACATCGTCACGAAACTGACAAATATAACTACAACTACCGCAAAAATGATTTTTTTTACGAACTTGTTTCCGTAAAATCGTTTCAGAAAGAATGAAGGGCAAGTGCCTCGATTCTGTGATTGCCGACCGGCCGAAAAGTGGCAAAACACTGTCAGCCTCCCTCCCGAACAAACGAATGAACTCGCCCGGCGCTTTGGACGAAAATTGGTCACTGCGCATCGGCTTGCGCGGGGTCTAACCATCCGGAGCGACCTCAAGGGGAATGACCATATAAACCAAATAATAGGAAAAGCAGATGCCGGATTGAGATTCATCGAGAGAATACAAAGAGAATGTACTTCATTCACTAAAGAAGTGGCTAACAAAACGTTTGTTCGATCCATTCTTTAACATCATTCGTAAGTCTGGAGCTCTTATCAAGTAGGATTAACAGGAGAGATACAATGAACAGCGTCACGTTTTGCCACGTGATAGTTTAGTCGGCAGGAGAGCGTTTGTGACTGGATTCGTTATTTCCTGTCATAAAGGTCACAATTCGTGCTAACTGACGGCAAGTCGCCGAGTAAAACGGTACTTATATCTGGCGTTCCCCGAAGGAGTGTTATAGGCCCTCCTATGTTCTTAATCTATATAAATTATTTAGGAGACAATCTGAGCAACCATCTTAAGTTCTTTGCAGATGATGCTATCATTTACCGTCTTGCAAAGTCATCAGAAGATCAAGACCAACTGCAAAATGATTCAGAAAAGATATCTGTATGGCCCGAAAAACGGCAGTTAGCCCTAAATAATGAACAGTTTGAGGTCATTCACATGTGGCAGGTACTGGCAGAAGTGAAGCTGTGAGGACGGGGCGTGAGTCGTGCTTGGGTAGCTCAGTTTGTAGAGCACTTGTCCGCGAAAGGCAAAGGTCCCGAGTTCGAGTCTCGGTCCGCACACAGTTTTAATCTGCCAGGAAGTTGCATATCAGCGCACACTCCGCTGTAGAGTGAAAATTTCATTCAGGAATAGACTCATCCATTTATTAACACCTTACTAACCTTAACTCATTGTAGAAAAATAGACGTTTCTGATATGAATTTTAAAGTAAATAACTGACCTCATACCTTCAACATGATGCTTGAGCCTGCTTACCTGTTCACGTGCGGTTTATTCGTTGCGAAATCATTTAATTTCTTCTATGTTTCAATTTTAGTCATCTTCGAGAAACCCAGTTCACACAAACATATAGTTCAAAATAAAAGCACATTAACTGCCATATCGCAGATAACCAAGTATTCATTGCTTATTGAAAACAAAAATGTATCAAAGGCGCCTCAAAAAATATTGATTTTTGTCTGCTTTCAAATCTACCAATTTCTTTTGTAGACCTAAACCTAAATTATTCGGAAGATGTTTATAATCCACGGATGGATCACGAACTCAGTCGAAATCTTCAATACTCTCTTCAAAACATTTTTTGATATTCTGCTGCAAGAGTACTAAATGTTAAGTCCATCAACACACATTATAGTCAGTAAGGGGTCATTCAATTGGGAACATTTAACACGATCCATTTTCAATTGTCTGTATCCACAAGTTTAACTTATTAATAAATTCTTGAACATTATCCATAGTAATTATAATATTTTCGTTTCTATCTCGCAGTTTTCTGCTTAGTTCACGTAAGTGTACGAAAATGTGAGAAATGTATGCCATTTAGGTACCCATTCATCATCCGTAAATAAATACGCATGCTCAGGCCCATTAACAGTCAAAAATGCAAGTACCTGATCTGTAAGTTCAAACGTTTGCGTTAACACTTTACCTCAATATATCCATCGTACTTGTGTACGTAGCAGAAGGCTAATGTGCTGTGGTCGCATTTCCTGACACGGGCAGGTATTCAGTTCACTCTGCCGGGTAATAATTGGTGTGATGTTTCGTAAACAAGAATGTTGTTTACTAACAAGGGGACCGCGCCTCTTTGTTATCACCGATTTCGTCCAGATTTATAGTATGAGCAGGATTTGGTCAGAAATAAATATGGAAGACGTGGGAGCTCCAGATGGACAAGCGTTTAGAGCAGATAGCGTTTCTGGCGCTAGTCAGGCGGGGCATGAATCATTTACAGAGATCCGCTCTACTAAAACTACTTTTCGATAATTTTGCTACATTACACACATGATGTAGAAAATTGTACGATTACCTGTAGTATTAGTAGCATTGGTAGGGAAGAAACATAAATGAATTTATTACATGAACATACCGCCATTTGACTGTATTGTCGTTTATTTAATTACGGCGCATGTTTCGGCCTTTTATGCCGTTTTCAAGTGACTGGAAATGGCAATGAAGGCCGAAACCTGGGTCATATTTAAATGAACTACAATACAGTCAAATGGCGGCGTTTTCATTTAAAAATTATTGTGTGACTGTTGCTCAGCAACATCAAAAACTATAAAAGAATGTGTAAAGGAGTAACCTGCAGGTGGCAACTCTTTTTTCGTTTCTTTTTTTTCGCATCGAATGGAACTTCGTTCAGTGTCGGTCCAGTTTATATATCCTCGCAAAATATAAATTACATTTTAAAAGTAATAAAAATTAGTTGATGGCGTATCTTCTGCGATTTTATGTAACGAAAGCAATTACTTTTGGTACAAGTACAGTCTACATGCACAAATATATACGTTATTTTGTACTCAGTAGAACGTTCTTTATCATGATCAAAGGCAAGAGTTTCCTGTTATTATTAATAAATGCGAGATTTGCTTATGACTAACAGAAATATGTTTTATATAAGTTCGTCGAAATATTGAAGCCATGTTTGATATATTTTTGTTTTTCGTTTTTTTGTGTCACCTTTTTGTTGAAAAAATTACGTTATCTAACTCGATGTGCTAAATCTGTATTTTTTTCTACGTCACCCTGTTTCACGTTACAAATCAACGATTTTCGAATAAAATCGGAATTAAACACTGACAATTTCAATTTTCCTATAAATAATGTTTATTTTTAAGAAACAGTCAGGAGGATGACTATGTAGAACGACAACGTTCCATAAGTTACCTGGGCCTTTACATGCTCACTCAGCTTCCGGATGGTTCACTGCTTCCGGTTTTTACGGGAATCTAGTAAGACACTGATCGCTTACGTGAAGAAGCAATCGCTGTGAGGTAACGCCCTATATGTATGCAACACACCTAACGTACAGGTAACGCGGGTCTGACTCGAACTGAACAAAGCTACTAGGAAAACTACTGTACTCAGCGAATACTGAATAGCGAATACTGAATAGTCTACGGTAGTTTACGGTAATTTTACAACTCTAGCGGTTTATTATAGCTTAGTTTCCATGGAACGTTTGGCACAGTGGAAAAATTATAGACCAGTAATCTGAGGACCATGGGATTGACTCCAAGTAGAAACACTTTTTAATGTTTTCATCTTTTTAAGTTACATAGACTGCAAATAAACCGAAATAATTCTCAATATATTGTATTTATTAATATCTTCATAAAAGACACGAAAGGAAAGAGTAACGAAAATTTGGGATTGCAAATAAATTTCGAAAAAGGGATTGTATATACGGCGTTTACGAGGACTCTGCAAATAACCTTTTACGGAGGGATTGTGATTAAGGTGACAGGACTTCGTATTCCGCTGGCTTCAGTTTCACTTTTGAGCAGCACTCGGTAGGCCACACATCATGTGTAAATCATCAACTGTAAAACAATAAAAGTATATAATTTTATTTACGAACTACTCGTGTAAGCCTTACAATCCCTTCAAATTCAGATTTCCTTTGCCTTTCCTTTTTATGCCTTTTTATGAAAATATAAAGAAATACGATATATTTAGTATTTCGGTTGATTTGATGTGGAAACAAAGTAAAAATAGAAAATAAAACAAATAAAAAGCTTTCCGCTAAGGGACTCGATCCCCCACCATCCTCACATTACCGTTCCGTACTCCTCCCACCGTGACAACCACTACCTGTAAATTATGCTAACACAAATGGCTCATGCCTGTTTAGACCTACGCCAAAAATTTTATTTTCTCTAAATGCTTAGCCATATTGAGCTCCCACTTCTCTCACTTTCATTTCTGACCAAGCCCTCAAAACACCATAAATTTGGTCGAAATCTGTCGTGTACTCGTAAATGGTAATGTGGAACCGCATCGAAGGCTTTACGGAGATCAATAAACACAGCCTCGACTTAGGCACTCGTTTTTATAGCTCTTTTGAGTCTCGTGAACGAAAAAAGCGAGCTCATTCTTGCACAATCTCAGATGATTCTCAAAGAGGAGTTTTCTGCTCTTCAGACACGACCAACTCACAACTCATTTTCTATAATTCTGCAAAAAATCTATGTAAATCGTATCTGGGGGTCGTACTGTGAATCTGTACTGTGAATCTCTCCAGCTCTTCTTAAAATCTGGTACATGTGATATACTCCAGTCGCATGGCTGCCCCGTTGCTCTACATATCTACTATAAACTAACTCCGGCCTAAACCACTAAAGAAAAGTGCAGTTTCTTGCCTCAATGACAAACTGCCTGTGTTATTATGTGCTGAGAGACGTTACAAAAACTCTTTGAGGTTAATGAAAACAAATGCCGAGGGACGCTGGAACCGTTTGTTTATGATGCGAATACGGTCGCCTGTGCTCTGCGCCTCAGACGTAGTAACGGAAGAGGTGGCTCAGCTGTAAGGTACTGGACTCGCATTTGGTTCAAATCCCAGACCGACCATTCACATTCAGCTTTTCCACGGTTCCTTTAAATCGTTTGATGCTGGGATGGTTTGTCTGAAAAGGACAATGTCGATTTCCTTTCTCACACTGATCCGAGCTTCATCTCCGTCAGTAATGACATGGTCATCAGACATGGAAACTGCAGCCTTCCTACGGGTGGGAATTTTTGGCTCATCCAGATTTCATACCAAGCGACACTGAAATTTGATGCGAAACGAATATCGCGAATACTACGCGTCAGTAACAGTTTTCTTTCTAACGAAGTGGCATCGCTAGCCACGTTCAGATAACCAGTTTCGATTTCATATTGAGCCGTTTCCAAGTTTAGCCCGTTTATGGAGTATCTCGTCAGTTGGGAACAAACAGCTTGCACATGTCAAAGAAAATCTTTTGGCATATGAATGTTGTGTAGTTGTTAACTGATGAGTTACAGGCACTCTGAAAAGTAAGATTAATGTCAAAGGTGGACGAATCTGAATACGGGTCCAGTCATTGCTATCAAGTTCGTAGTCCAAGGCAAACAGATCAATTCCAACTGTCTGCAACAATTGAAAAGATATTTGGTTGTAAAATACTTTTGCAGACGAATGATTCAAGAGATTCAGATCATTAGGCAACTCGTTTACTGCCTCATAACATTAATAGATGTTGACAGTAATTACGTGAAAACGTAACTAAACGCATATTGTAAACATTCAACAATGTAATAAAAAAACTGGAGTACAGTTGGATGGTCAGTTGTTGTTCCTGATGGGGGTGATGGTAGTGATGGCAGTTTTTTTTGCCATGCTCCTAACAATTATTATAAGCATAGTGAATCAAAAAAGACTATATCGCATTTATTGCATGTATTCTGTTTACATGTACCACAACTACACTACTGGCCATTAAAATTGCTACACCAAGAAGAAATGCAGATGATAAACGGATATTCATTGGACAAATATATTATACTAGAACTGACATGTGATTACATTTTCACACAGTTTGGGTGCATAGATCCTGAGAAATCAGTACCCAGAACAACCACCTCTGACCGTAATAACGGCCTTGATACGCCTGGGCATTGAGTCAGAGCTTGGATGGCGTGTACAGGTACAGCTGCCTATGCAGCTTCAACACGATACCACAGTTCATCAACAGTAGTGACTGGCGTATTGTGACGAGCCAGTTGCTCGGCCACCATTGACCAGACGTTTTCAATTGGTGAGAGATCTGGAGAATGTGCTGGCCAGGGCAACAGTCGAACATTTTCTGTATCGAGAAAGGCCCGTACAGGACCTGCAACATGCGGTCGTGCATTATCCTGCTGAAATATAGGGTTTCGCAGGGATCGAATGAAGAGTAGAGCCACGGGTCGTAACACATCTGAAATGTAACGACCACCGTTCAAAGTGCCGTCAATGCGAACAAGAGGTGACAGAGACGTGTAACCTATGGCACCCCACACCATCACGCCGGGTGATACGCCAGTATGGCGATGACGAATACAGGCTTCCAATGTGCGTTCACCGCGATGTCGTCAAACACGGATGCGACCATCATGATGCTATAAACAGAACCTGGATTCATCCGAAAAAATGACGCTTTGCCATTCGTTCGTCATTGAGTACACCATCGCAGCCGCTCCTGTCTGCGTTGCAGCGTCAAGGGTAACCGCAGCCACGGTCTGTGAGCTGATAGTCCATGCTGCTGTAAACGAAGTCGAACTGTTCGTGCAGTTGGTTGTTGTCTTGCAAACGTCCCCATCTGTTGACTCAGGGATCGAGACGTGGCTGCGCGATCCGTTACAGCCATGCGGATAAGATACCTGTCATCTCGTCTGCTAGTGATACGAGGCCGTTGGGATCCAGCACGGCGTTCCGTATTACCCTCCTGAAGCCATCGATTTCATTTTCTGCTAACAGGCATTGGATCTCGAACAACGCGAGCAGCAATGTCGCGATACGATAAACCGCAATCGCGATAGGCTACAACCCAACCTTTATCAAAGTCGGAAACGTGATGGTACGCATTTCTGCTCCTTACACGAGGCTTCACAAAAACGCTTCAGCAGGCAACGCCGGGCAACTGCTGTTTGTGTATGAGAAATCGGTTGGAAACATTCCTCATGTCAGCATGTTGTAGGTGTCGCCACCGGCGCCAACCTTGTGTGAATGCTCTGAAAAGCTAATCATTTGCATATCACAGCATCTTCTTCATGTCGGTTAAATTTCGCGCCTATAGCACGTCATCTTCGTGGTGTAGCAATTTTAATGGCCAGTAGTGTACTTACTGTATATTGCCACGAGAAGCAGAATATCGTCGACTCTATAAATGAAGGAAAAATCGCAATGACGTTAATTTGAAAAGTTTTGTGCAAAACTGGATAAACATAATAGAATTGGAAACACAAACAACATACAAATATTCAAAAATATACGACGATTTTGTGTTCGGTCTTAGAACATGTTCGAAACACCGAAATAAACTTCAAGACAAAGACAAAAACGCATCTCGAAGAAATTATGCAAATGGAATGGAAATCAGTAGATGTGTTGTATATGTACAGACATACAAATGATTACAAATCTGGAAAACTTGGATCGTTTGGTCAAGAGAAAGAGCTTCACAAATTGAGAAACTCAATAACGCTTTTGTGCTCCTCTGGCCTTTTTGCAAAGTTATTCGGCTCGGTAGTGATTGACAGAATTGTTGGGTGTCCTCCCGAGCTGGTTAGAGCGCCCTTTCCACAATGCTCCAAACGCCGGCCGGAGTGGCCGTGCGGTTCTAGGCGCTACAGTCTGGAACCGAGCGACCGGTACGGTCGCAGGTTCAAATCCTGCCTCGGGCATGGATCTGTGTGATGTCCTTAAGTTAGTTAGCTTTAAGTAGGTCTAAGTTCTAGGCGACTGATGACCTCAGAAGTTAAGCCGCATAGTGCTCAAAGTCATTTGAACCATTTGATTTCTCCAAACGTTCTCAATTGGGGAAAGATCCGACGATCTTGGTGGCCAAGGTAGGGTTTGGCAATCATGAAGACATGCAGTAGAATCTCTCGCCGCATATGAGCATGTACAGGCACAACTTTGCTGGTTATCGGGGCTAAGTTCGAAACGGGACTCATCACTGAAGACAATTCTACTCCAGTCAATGACATTCCAGGCCGAAGGCGAGTCGAGAGACTCCCGCACAGCGGTGGGATACCAAACCGATTGTCGCCCGCCACACGGCTCTCCAACCAGGAGTGGTGGTCTGGGGTGTCATTTCTTTTCACACATTTAAGTCAGGGGAGTGGATGACCAGTCCTTTCACGGAACATCCTCTCATTCCGACAGCTCCTCGCACCTGCGCTGTTCACAGTGGGCGCAGATTGTCACCCATAAAAATGAAATGAGGGTAAATGATCCCTTAAAAGATGCACATAGTGAAGGATTAGAGTATCACAATAATGTTGACATGTATTTCATGTTCAAGAATTTGAAGGTCAGGTTACCCATGCAACATAATGCTTCCCCACACCGTAACACCTGGACCACAAAATCAATTGTCCACAAGATTCCTTGGTGCATCATGTGTTCCCAACTGTCGCCGTACTAGGATGTCTAGAATCACTACTCAGACTATACCTGCTCTCACCTAAGAAGAGTACAGAACTCCATTTCTCTTTGAAAACCATGCTGCCGATGGATGGGTGTCAGTGGAACACAACATCCTGATCACCAGACAATGAGATCACCCTCATGCAATCAGTCGCTGTGCCACTGTGGAACATGAGATTGTGTGCCGTGCAGCCCTGTTAAATGTGATTGCAATCGCAATCACTGTCTGATGTGGCTCCCTTCTTGCCTGTTGCGCGTTGTAGTGGTCATATGTTGCTGTATTGACTGTGATTGACCACCTCATCTCCTTTCTCGTTCATTCTTCTCCATGTCAGGTCATCCAAACGTCGTCTCCAGGCCGTGCTGTAATAAAGAACACCACCACAGTGCACAGTGACTGCACACTGTCTTTTCGTGTTCCTTCAACTGCCTCGTGTTTCGGGGCCAGCCCATTTGGCACCATACTCATAGAAATGTGACCTCCAACTTTCGGTGCACGACTTGGAGATGTATGGCAACATGCTCCTGCTTTTTCCTTCATTTCCATTAGTTAATATGTTGTATTACTTTATCTACCCTGCCCTTAAGTTTAGCAGAGTGATGTATTATTGTTAGGACATATCTTTTCCCTGCCAGTGTTTGCACAAAAATACCTAGGATTTCAATACCAATAATTTCAAATGGCTTACTGGCCTCCAGTAATCTTTGCAGTTGATTATGCTGATACCTCAATTCAGGCTGCTGTGCACATGGTACACAGTTCCTCGCATATTGTTCCACATCCTGCTTGTGTTTTCACCAAAGCACTGTTTGCCCAAATTCTGTTCCGTGGTTCTTCAACCTGCATCGCCCACACATGATCACATGCCTTTCTCAGTCTTTCTTCCTGCAACATGGCTGGAACCACAACACAAGATCTGAGTTTTATTTTCATGCATAACTCTCTATCATACACAGTTAACTATGGCTACATTGGAAACAGCCTACAGTCTTCACCATCTGCTTATGTTTTCTGTCTGTCTTGCTCTCACCCTCCATTCCTCCCCCTCTTCCTCCCCCTCCACATCTCCCCCTCCCCCACCGCCTCCCTCTCCCTCTCTCCCTCTCTCTCTCTCCCTTTCCCTCTCCTTCCTTCCCTCTCCCTCTCACCCTCTCTCCTTCCACCTTCCCCCCACCTACTCCCCTTCTCCATCTCCACCTCCCTCTCTCCTTTTCCCTGTACGTATCTCCCTCCCCCTCCTCTCCACCTCCTGTCGCCATCTCCCTCTCTCTCTTCCTCTCTCCTTCTCTCCCTCTACCTCTCTGTCCTCCCTCCCCACATCTCTCTCTCTCTCACACACTTTCGAGCCATCCGTACTCTTTTTTTTTATTTTTTATTTTTTAAAATGTTCACCACCTCTACTACTGCTTCACAGTATATTTATTCGCTCATGAAATGAATGTTGTAAATAATCCACTGCAGTTTAAAAGGAACAATGACACACATAATTACAATACCAGAAGGAATAATGCCACTCATGACCCCTCATTAAGAGTGTCCTTAGCACAGTAAAGGGGTGCACAATGCTACAACTAAACTTTCTGATCATTTACCTGGGGACGCAAAATGTCTGACAGACAAGAAAGTAAATTTTGAAAACAAACTAAAAAAGTTACTCCTTGACATATCTTTCTCTTACCTTGAAGAATTTCTATTATTGTAATGTGTAAAAAGTGATGGGGAGGAATAAATAACTCACATCTGTATGTTTTAAAAAACTTATAAATATTCACAAATATTTACAAATTAATTTGCAATATGAATGTAAAATGACTTCTTCCACATCATTACGATTTATCATGCAAAATGATCCATGGAACATGAAATTAACTAACTCCCCACAGACTGGTACTCTCCTCAGTCATACTGTCCCATAACTGTTGATTAATAAACTGCTTCATCAACAGTTGTTGGTCATGAGGTATGTGGTATGGTTTGTGGTAGGCAGGTGTCTCATTCCTAGTTGGGATTCTGTGATGTACCACCAGGTTCACTGACAAAGACTCACAATGATTAAACAGGTCCTCGAATTCTAATAATAATTATGGTTCAAATAGCTCTGAGCACTATGGGACTTAACTTCTGAGGTCATCAGTCCCCTAGAACTTAAAACTACTTAAACCTAACTAACCTAAGGACATCACACACATCCATGCCAGAGGCAGATTCGAAGCTGCGACCGTAGCGGTGGCGCGGTTCCAGACTGTAGCGCCTAGAACCGCTCGGCCACTGCGGCCGGCCAATGATAATTACTCCAGTGCTAATTTTACTGTTCTTTCCAAGTGTTCTACATGTTCCCATAGTGCAGTTAAACTGGTGGCTTGCTTATTCTTAGCGTCTGAATTTATCCTAGTGAGATCAGCTTCTGAAATATCCAAAGTGGTGCCCAACAACCCTCTGGTCCCAAAGTTACCAGTTCTGACGTGCACTACCTGCTCACATCTATTTCCTGTACGCATACAACATTTCTGTGTACAAATTACATGCCTCGTCTGACACATCACTTTCCTTCAGTGGCTCAACCACCGTAAAATGTTAGCGGCAAATCAGTTCCTACGCCCGTCCACAGTAGATTTCCTGTACCTTGCGGTATTTAATCTCTTGAATTTATCCTTAGCGGTCTTGCATGCAGTCTAACTGGTTCTCAAGAATGAACCTTGTGGTAGTGTGGCACTGCCAACAGTTTCTTCCAGATGAAAGAATGTTCCATCAAGTTCCGCTGTACGCTGTCCACTTCATATAGGAAATCTAGCTCTAAAATTGCGCCGACCGCTGTGGCGAAGCGGTTCTAGGCGCTTCAGTCCGGAACCGCGCTGCTGCAACGGTCGCAGGTTCGAATCCTGCCTCGGGCATGGATGTGTGTGATGTCCTTAGGTTAGGTAGGTTTAAGTAGTTCTAAGTCTAGGGGACTGATGACCTCAGATGTTAAGTCCCATAGTGCTTAGAGCCATCTGAACCATCCATCTAAAATTGCGGAGTAAACATCGCCTGTACGAGGAAAATCCCGGGAAATGTTAGGACTCCATCCAAAAACTCATCACCTATCCCAGTGGACCAAAGTAACTACCTCCCACTCAGCATAACTTAAATCTTGGTGAAACCAACTGCATCTTTCCTATGAGGTCCAGACTTTCCACAGACATGAGTGCACTGTGTCAAAGAAAAACAATTGTTTCCTTCCAACTAAGGCAATTAAGCAAAATTCCGCCTCTGCACACGTTTTAGTTGTGTTCAAATTTACTGGGAACACCTCTCTGCAGCATTGGAGCCCCCATTGTCGTCTAATAGTGGGTTACATTCCCATTCCATACCTTTCTATCATGCCCCTTATTCTCTTACTCTGCACACAATCTCGTTTCTGACGCTCTAAACACTCACATTTTGTACACTACAGCTGACGGCAATCTCACCGTATGTGGCCTGATCACTCACAATGGTAACAGTTCATGTCAGTGGAAAAAATCGCCCTTTAATCATGGACTTGGGTCGCTGCGTCTATCTCTTCCAATTCTGTCGCCTCTTTTGGCTCCAGTTATGTCTTAAGGAAACTCTGCCCACGCTTTTCTCCATACATCAGGTGGACCTCCTACTGAAGTAGGACCTTCATAGTGACATTAGGTCTTATGGTTCTTAATCCTGTCCGCAAAACTCTCAGTGTACTCACCTTATCTCTGTGGTACGCCATTTAATTGCTCTTAGTAATATATACAGTTTTTCTTCCTTCTATAACGCTTTCACAAGCCTGCCCTCAACGTTTGAGCTTTTCTTATGCCTCGTTACGCATCACACGTGTTTTCGAATGACTCACCAAACATAATTTGCCTATATGTAACAGTTTTCCATCCAACAAACATCCCAGCTTCGCCACTTTCAATAAGTTGTCTACAAACGCCGACGAATCCTCTCCACCTTTACGCAGAAAGGAGAAACTAGGTAGCTGTACTGGCGTCTAGGATGGGTGCTAACATGTTGGATGAGGATCTATCTTCTCTTAATGCATCTCACTTCTTATGCAAGTCTGTGTTACCTGCCTGCATTTGTGCCACCTTTTCCAGCAAAGTCTGAACTGCCTTCGTAGTGGTAATCCCGTCTATCCTTGGTTTGCTCATAGTACGGTCTGGCTACAACAATAGGAAAGGACTTATTAATATCACTGTTACACCTTTTACTACAGATGCTTCTAGTCCTTACACCTGAGAACGAACGCTGCACTCTCTTTACGTTCTCTGGCATAATGCCCAGGCCTTCTACTTTTAAAACAGGTCACTGATGAAGAGTGGGCACGTGGAGCATTTTGCCTCAACAAGTTACACTGACCGCAACTGAAAGGGCGCGAACCAGCGTATGATTCTTCAGCATTCCCCTAAAGTTGCTTAAATCCCTCACTGAGTCTATTTTCACCTGTCGCGCCTTCCATCCTATCCTCCAATACAAGCGATTAGACATGGTCAACACAATAGCTTGGAAAAAAGTCAAAAACAGTTCGTTCGCAGACACCACGCTGAGATTATGGTGGTGGCGATGATCGCTTTCCCACACGTCGCTCGTTGTCACTGGCATACTTCTGATACCAAGTCTAATACTGTCAACGGACATCATTAAATTCCACGATGGTCGTCCCTATCTCAGGATGGCACATGATAGATGATGGGTTGCGTAGTGCAGCTCCGTGGCAGTTGCAGGATCAGGAGATCTCAGTTAGCAAGAACATTCTTTATTCTGTAAGATATTTGTACATAGATTGGTGACGGGAGCCCGATGGAGTGCTTAGTCCCTCAGT
Source organism: Schistocerca serialis cubense (assembly GCF_023864345.2). Classification (NCBI taxonomy): domain Eukaryota; kingdom Metazoa; phylum Arthropoda; class Insecta; order Orthoptera; family Acrididae; genus Schistocerca; species Schistocerca serialis. Next base: position 312,643,352 of record NC_064644.1, on the reverse strand, counting down.
CAGTTGTTGTTACCTCAGTGTAGCACACAGCGGTAACTCGAGAGACGAATCAGAAACGTAGGTAGTCAATTATGCAAATCACGGCGTTCTAGAAGTTGTGCTGATTGGGGTGAGTGAAGCTATCCTAGGCATCAAAAAGAAAAGTCTCCTGGAGATGAACGTGTTCCAGTAAGAAATTAATAAAGATGGATAAAAAGTGGAACAAAAGGAACTTGTAAAATGACATACAAAATGTCTAAGGAAAAAAAGAATCACATCAAAGTGGAAAAACACTGATGTTGTTCTACTTCTTAGGAAATATGTTAGGCAGCACAAAAGAAACTTCCGCTTAGTCTCGTCTCCGTTACTAAATGGGTCTTTCAAAAAGCACATCGTTTTTAAATCAATTGACATCATTGTTGTGTACCATTTGGGCTTCCAAGAACATTTTTTTCGGTTTGAATTTCTCGCATTTCTTCACTGTGTATCGAACCGTGGAGCAGTTTACTACTGCGCAGCTTACAGTGAAGACATTCTATCAGAACGAAGAATGTTGTGCAAAACATTGCGATGGTTCGTGACAGTGTGGCTGTTACGTTGGCCCGGTGACGACCGTTCATCGCCATTCCGAAGAATTAGAAAAAGGATATTGTTTATTAACGTGAATTCAACGAATTCGTACAGATTTCAGATAACGCAGCCGGCGATAGAAGTCAGTCATGGGACCGTTTTCTGTTTTCTCAGAAGACGACGGGAGAACGATGGATTCTGGAGAAATATCATCTTTACTAATGTGTCGCACTTCCATTTAATGGGTTTGTGAGAACGTAACTGCCGTATCTACGAGACAGAAAATCCTTGGGTGGTTCTTTTTTTTTCTTCTTTTTTGTGGTAAGATCCTCTGGGACCAAACTGCTGAGGTCATCGGTCCCTAAGCTTATACTCTACTTAATCTAGCTTAAATTAACGAAGGACAACATACACACCCATGCCCGAGGGAGGACTCGAACATCCGACCGGGAGAGCCACGCGGACCATGACATGGTACCTGAGACTGCACGGCTAGCCCGCGCGGCCTTGTGAGGGGTAGATGCATCCACAGCGAGTGACAGTTTGGTGTGCCTTTTGAATGGGCGGCTTCATCAACCCTTTTTTACGGTTCCATGCATCAACCTGCAAAGACTGAACTCTTATACGATCGCTTTTGTTGTCCGTCCGCATGTCTGTCTGCCTGTCCCAGTGTTAAGAACCCTTTTTGTCAGGAACAAATGGACATATCAAGTTCACATTTCTATCACATATTAATGTCTGTGGTTCCTTGGTCGTGTAAAAATTTTAAACTTCTAAATCAGTTCAATCAAAAGACACAACCATTTATGTCTCATATTTTGTTACTCGAAAACCCATCGAAACCTATATGGTACTTCCCGTTGACCTACGACCATGCAATTTGGCAAGAAGTTAGGTTTCACACTACTAGTAAAGGAAAAAAATCCTAAAATTGCAAATTGGTACTTAAATAACACGAAAAAAAATTTTTTGTCATTTTTTATCCTTCAGTCTGTTCGTCTGTCAGTATGTTAAGACCCTTTTTCTCTGGTATAGGTTGGAATATCAGGCTCAGATTTATGTCCCTTCGCGGCGTAAAAATTTTAAGCTAAGTCAATTCAGTCAGAAGACGTACCCATGCACATCACATATTTTGATAGTCGAAAATTCACTCATAAAAAACCATATGGTACTTCCCGTCGACTTAGAATCATGAAATTTGGCGAGAAGCAAGATTTCACAGTACAAGTAAAGGGAAAAATCCGAAATCGTTAATTTAAAATCACATAACATGAAAAAAAATTTCTTAATGTTTTATCCACTATCTCTGTCCGTCAGTTAAGATGCTTTTTCTCTGTAGCAGTTTGGCGTGTAAAGTTCAAATTTATGGTACTACTGAGGACAATGGTCCCTTGGCGGTGCAAAAATTTTAAGCTTCTAAGGCAATTCGATCAAAAGATGCAGCCGCGTATGTGACATATTTTGATACTCGAAAACTCACTCATGGGATACTTCCCGTTGACCTAGAATCATGAAATTTGGCAAGAAGGAAGGTTTTACAGTAGAAGTAAAGAGAGAAATATGAAACTGTTGGTTTGTAATTGTATCACACGAAAAAACATATCTTTTGTCATTTGTTAGCTGTCTTAAACTTGATATTAAATCATTCTCGTAAGCCTTGGAATCTCTGGGACCGATATTTTGCCAGTATCAATGTCGATAATAAGCAAACATAGTCAATATCCTCGATTCCCGGAATGCATAAACTCTCCATGTACACTGAAAAACCAAAGAAATTGGTACACATGCATAATATCGTGTAAGGCCCCCACGAGCACGCAGAAGTGCCGCAACACGACGTGGCATGGACTCGACTAAAGCCTGAAGTAGTGCTGGAGGGAACTGACACCATGAGTCCTGCAGGGCTGTCCATAAATCCGTAAGAGTAGGAGGGAGTGGAGATCTGTTCTGAAGAGCACATTGCAAGGCATTCCAGATAAGATCAATAATGTTCATTCATGTCTGGGGAGACTGGTGGCCAACGAAAGTGTTGAAACTCAGAAGAGTGTTTCTGCAACCACTCTGTAGCAACTCTGGACGTGTGGGGTGTCGCGAAATAACTGAGCTGTTCCATGAGCTGTTTCTGCATCGTTTCATCTCATCTAATGCTGACCAACAATCGTCACCGAGGTTATGTGACTTCGCGTTTTTTTTAAGATTACCTTAAATCATAGTTGCATGTCAATAAACCTCGAAATACCCGCGAGTTAAAACCGGAAATTCGGCGAGTTGTTGGAGAAATACTAGTGGAGCCTTGTGAGGCAGTCGTAGTGGATTTCAAGACCAGAGGTCTTAATCCCAGTGCAGTAGAGGAGGTCATATGGTTGGTTGGTTGGTTGGTTGGGGAAGGAGACCAGACAGCGTGGTCATCGGTCTCATCGGATTAGGGAAGGAAGTCGGCCGTGCCCTTTCAGAGGAACCATCCCGGCATTTGCCTGGAATGATTTAGGGAAATCACGGAAAACCTAAACCAGGATAGCCGGACGCGGGATTGAACCGTCGTCCTCCCGAATGCGAGTCCAGTGTCTAACCACTGCGCCACCTCGCTCGGTGAGGTCATATGCCAGACATCATTTTCCATACCTAAAATGGGAAGGTGTGACGGACATATTTATGTACGAGGGCTTTTGTTTTTTTCAAGGTCCAATCGGTCGCGAATTTAAAACCACTATGAAAATCCGATACAGCTTTAATATGCCCGTCGATCGCGTCACGTCTCACTTTACGATTCTGATCGTAGAGTGAGAACATAAAGATGCCTAGAACAATAGTCTCCCACCAAATGTTGAAGTGCGTGCTGTCATTCGATTTCTTCATGAAGAGAGATTCTGCCTGATTTTATGTAGCTCATACAAAGTAACAGCAAAGTGCGGCTATGGTGCAGGAACTTTGAAGCAGGATGTGCAGGCGTTTATGATGCAGGCGCTATGAGAAAGAAGCGAGTGTCAATCGATGATCTATTTCAGCAAGTGGATCAAGCGATTCGAGAAAATCCTCTGCAAAGGGCAATAAGCCGAGAGGGATGCTGTCATCATGCATTGTCATTCTTTATGACAACGCTGGACCGCACACTTGTAGTTGCCACAAAAGTTGCTCCTGCTGCGTTTTCGATGGGAAGTATTTGATCGCCCACTGGAGTCGCATTCCTCTGATTTTCATCTCTTTGCTCACATGAAAAGCTCGCCGTAACGTCAGCATTTTGGCACAGACGACGAGCTGCAGTCCAGCTTAGAGGATTGGCGGCAAGCGCAGGCGGCTGCATTCAATGACGAAGGTACTGGAAAGTTGATGCAACGCAAAGATAAATGTCTAATTCGGAACTGCGACTATGTAAAGAAGTAACTGTAAGGTGTATCTAAATGTTGCAAATAAAACAATTTTGATTTTCACTGTTGTTTCGGACCTTCACAGCAAATAGCCTCGCATTTTGTTAATGTGTTATGAAAAAAAAAAAATTCATAACTTCATACATCAAAGCAGACTTTTTGAAAGACTCTTCACAAAAATTTCGACAAGATTATCGCTAACCGCAAAAAATAAAAGATTTTAACCAGGCAAAAGAAGAAACCAGATTTAGAAGTGGCTATTCCACAATGAACAGAATTGCAGTACGAAGCCATAAGTATGAATTACAAATCCGCCTGAGGTTATGAGGAAACCTTTGCCTCAGACTTGTCAAGTTCTGTTCCAATAGAACCGCAAGTGCAACACAATAATTCGACCAATGTTAGTATCTTGAAGTACGAGTAATACATTGGTCAGTGGTGCAGTTTCCATTGTAGTTCATGAGCATTGCGGAAAATTCGTTAGTGAAAGAGCGGTCAGGCATGGAGGTTTCGTGTCACTAAAACTCTTCCTAGCGACCTTCAAATAAATTTGACATTGAAACGATGAAGAAAAGCATGTTAATGGAAAATAGCTACCTTCGTTTTGCTGATGGCAATATAATGTCTGTCTTTTGTGCAAAACAAACATCAACAGGGAACGAAGAAAATTACTAGAGTGAATTTGCACATAGATCTGAACATCAATTACAATATGACTAAATTTTAAAATTATGAATAATGAACAAATCGATAAGATAATAGTAGGGGAGAGTACACTTCAATCTGTAACTATCTCTGTAACAGAAGTTTAATATCTTGTCTTATTCTACATTTAAATGACAGAATTCTCTTTTTGTATTCTGCAGTCTTTTTCTGAAATTACAAAAAAATAATTCGTAAAAGCAAAGTAATTTCAAACGTGAAAAAGTGTTCCAAGCCGCATTGTCATATACGTAGGGACACATATTCTACTGAAATTTAAAAGTGCTGTTTTTAGTAGTCTATCTGTTACATTATTAGTTCATTGCATACCAAAGATCAGGAAGTGAAGCCAAATTAAGTGGAAGTCTTACACGTTAAATACAAATACATTTTGAATGGTAGCTATTGAGAACTTAACACAAATTTCCAGGTTCAAGACACGTAAAATTGAGAAATTAATGAGACTCAGTTCATTTGCCAATATCCCACGTTCCATAGTTGAAAATCTTCTTCCACTTCAAGGTATACAGCGGTGCACAGCCGATGAAGTATGGCTACAACATCCATATACTACACAACTAGTTTTAAAAATACAGGGTGTAACAGGTATAAGAGCAGATATTTCTATTGGTGACTGACCACGGTGTATTGACAAACATTACCTCCGTATTCACATTATCGACAGACTGATAATTACAGCAATTACAAGTCATATATTTTTAGATTAGGTAGTACCTCCAATTGCATGAGGCACTAAAGTTTGCGTCATGTAAGAAGGCGGCCCAATTTTCAGCCATTCTGCGCATCCCTCTCCACTAGCCACTGGCAGCCAATGATATTCATTCTCATTCCGAGCGGCTAACAGAGAGTTACAACTAGAGGGCGAGAATCTCGCTCCTACATGCTGCACTGTTGCCGTATTTCGCGACAACCGAATTATTCATTCAACTGTCAATTTTTTTTGTTTCCCTTTTCTTCTTGCAGTAGTATAGCTGTGGATGTGTATCTTTAAATGTTTAAGTGCGATTAAAAAAATTTCAGGTGATGGCAATAAATGTGAATTGCTTCACAAGCAGGCGAGGGGGATTATTTACCGCATTTATAACTTATTCAAACGTGAATTTGAAAGCAGGTCTCCTACTGTTGGCATTTAAACACACAAGAACTGACTCCAGAACCAGGTGGTGTTTCCAAGAGAACTGTAAACGAAAGTGTCAGAGTTGTGGGAACCATAGAAACAGTTGGTTTCGCGTCACCTGGTAAGCATCGAAATCGCAAGGAACCTGCAACATAAATGGATAGTTTTAACAAGGATGTTTTAATGTGCTCCATTTGAATGATGAATGCCCAACATCACAAAAACGTGTTACAGTTATGCAGGCTTCAATGGTTAGCACTTCGTCAATGCAAAGAATTTTAAAAGACGTTGGTTCCAGATAAGTTAAGAAGAGAGCCTTTATTTCAAAGAAGTGACATAGCATGAACTAAATCCCATGTAAAGATTCACGATAAAAGAGAAGGAAGTAGTTCAACAGTGTATCACCTTGATTAAACGTGGGACAATTAGGACCGTTCCAGGAAGATCTGCTGGAAAATGAGTGATAGTACTGGCAGTTTTAAAGTTTTCATAGGAATAGGTTCTCAGATAATTATTCTGCATGCTGACTCTTCTTCTGGCTTTGTTTCTGAGAATACACTTGTATTTACATGTAAGAAAAGCAGCAGTGACTACCATTCGGAAATGAACACTGTCAGTTTCGTGATGCGATTCACAATAATTCTTGTCATACCTTGCTTCGAAGTCGGTCATTACCAGTTATAATTCAACTGTTACAGAGAAAACACCAAGTACAAATACCAGAAAAGCGGATATTTTTCCCCGGCTTAAAAATAAAAATATTAAGTACAGTATAAACCAGACTCGTAACGATAGCCTTCATCTCGTTAATTTGTACAAATCACGTGACAGAACGTACAAACTTAACTTCCCTGCGTGTGAATGGGGTCACACAGCTTTGCGTTTACTCAAGTGTCACTGTCAGTATAACCCCTTGGAATTAATTTGGGCAAAGTGTTTTAAGGCTACGTGTGAGAAAAAAACAAAACATTGAAGATAACATACACTTAACCGCTTGTGCATGAGGCAATACACTACATTCCTCCTGTACAATAGGCAGAGTCTGTGCGGCATGCTGATAAGCTTCAGAAAGACGAACTTGACAGGGAAGAGGTGATAGACCTGTCATCGTAAATTAACGATCAGATTGTTCGGAAACAGACTCAAAGAGAAGCGACGATGGTATCATGATGTAGACTTCTGAATAAAGTAATAATATTTCTTAGTTGTAAAGACTCGTGGTTTAAAAAATGTGTTTGTCAATTTATTAGTTGCATACTTAATAATGAGAACTTCCTAGCCTTTTTGCTTAGGACTTCGTATCTCTTTAATTATACAGACTTTAATGTTCAACGTATTGCCCTAGGAGAAGTTAAGCTCCTCTCACCATGTTGTATGCTCAAATAACATACGAGAATGCAGCTGGATAAATTCATCATCCTAGGTGACGCTAACTATAGCAAGCCATTAATGTTTATTTTCCCAGGGCAGCAGGTCATGTGTTGAATTGTGAATGCTTGGACGCATAACGGAACGTCTGCACTTCCAAGTATCGTTCACTTCACGGCCGAGATACAGCCATGCAGAAAACATCAGGTCGTAAAGTTAGTGACGTGTTTGTGGAAGGCTGTTTGATGCAGAGAAAACAAAATAACCAAAAATAACCGTGTATATGGAATTTTATTCACCATAATATTCTGTAAATGAAGAATTAACGATGTCTTTCAAATAGCTTTAATATATTATACAGTACTTAAATGTCTAGAAAAAAAATATGTACAAATGCTGCACGAAACACAATCTCATGTCTCGCAACAAACACAGTAGAAAATACCAGAAGCTGCTTTGGGGGTTCTCTTGTATGCATTGCAGCTTTTGGTTCTAAAGTCGGTCACTAGATTGGAGTACCGACCAGGAAACATTGTGTGTTTCTAGGTAAAGTATCCTCAAGGTACAATACTCTCTCCTACGAATTAAGTGTGAAGTTAGAAAGGGCTGATATTTATTCATGTAGGGCAATTGAAGACAACAATAACAAGCAGAGTGCCACCCGCCATTCAGTTCTTAAAATACGCAGTTGTGTGTCGCAACATGTGACACCTGTGGAGTACACGTCTTCTGTCTTGTACGCAGTAATTTGCAAACCAGTACGAAACGAAGAAGGGGAAAGATGGAAGAAATATAAGCAGAATGTTTCATAATTCGTGTTACACACTGCTGGAGGTTGTGGAGGGGACTTAATAGATCAAGTTTTACATAGGGATCCATGCCCAGAAACATCTGACGACGCTGCAGAGCGTTAAAGTTATAGACGCCGGCGTATGTATATGTATGTATATGCAGCGTGCTTCCGTGATGACGTTACAAACTTTCCAGGGTGATGGAGAAGGATAAAAGTACGAGGGTAACCCCAAAGTAAGGTCTCCTATTTTTGTATAAGTACATAGACCTGTTTATTTCTACAATGGTTTACATCAGTTTACAGCTTGAACATTTAGCTATTTTTCGACACAATCACCATTTCTGTCGATGCATTTTTGTAGACGCTGTGGCAGTTTTTGTATGCCCATGTCATACCAGCTCGCCGCCATGCTATTCAGAAAGTTATGAACCTCTTCTTTCACCTCGTCGTCGGAGCTGAATCGCTTTCCGGCCAAATTTTCGTCACCCGTGACAAGTGAGACCAGGAAGTTGTCCTGCTCGGCTGCAAGGCGGTGAAGAAATGCGCGGGAAGCATCAACTCGTTGCCCATGTGGTCCTCAGTCAGCATGCGTGGCACCCATCTTGCGCATGCCTTCCGTTATTTAATGTTTCCGTTAAAATTCTGTGAGCGGTGCTTCGGGAAATCTCAGGAACCAACGTGCACAGATCATCCAGGGTGATCCGCCGATCTTCACGCATGCTTTGCTCAACCTTCAACACTGTCTCTTCAGAAATTGACAGTCTCCCGCTCCTTTATTCGTCGAGAATTTCGGTCCGACCAGCTGCAAACTCTCTACACCACTTACGAACATTTTTGACATCCATGCGCGTCTCACCATACACTGCCGTCAATTTGGGATGGATTTCAATCGGCGCAGTGCCCTTTGCGTTCAAAAACCGAGTAACTTCGCGCAATTCGCACTTGGCGGTAACATCCAGCGGGAGCACCATTCTCAATGGCTGCCAAGCCAAGACTGAGCGCCTCAGCGCGGCGTGCGCATGTTTACACACAGCGCATGAAGCACTCTTCATAATAGTGTGACCAACTGCCACACAAACAGAGTTCTGCACTTATAAAAAAATAGGAGACCTTACTTTTGGGATTACCCTCGTATCAATTTGAGGTAATGGTCCCTGGTTCGGAAATGGACGACTCGAAAGTTACAAGCGAAGATAATTTGATACCTTTGACTGTGGAATACAAGTACTGGTACTGTTGTTGGTAAGAATATAGAATATGCAATTTTCAGAGGTAGTAGTGTGGACAAAGACAAGAAAAACTGTCTAGTAAGCATGGGCTCTGAAATGCATACCTGCGGCTTTTATCTTCGCTATATGAAACACATCCCCTTTATTGAACAAGTGCTCATAGGTCTTAAGGTAAGTATTTTAGAGCCCATGTTTACTAGACCTTTTTTGTTTTTATCCATACTACCACCTCTAAAAGTTACATATCCTACATTCTTAACAGTAACAGTACCTATACATGTATCCCCACTTGTAATTTCTGAATCGTTCGTCTCCGAACCAGTGACCATTACCTCAAACTGATACATTTGTCCATCTACATAGCCGTTGAAAGTTTGTAACACCATGACCGAACCATCCCGTACGTACTTACATCTACAGGCGGACATGGGTCTCTGTGTAAAACTTGATCTACCAAGTCCCCTAAACACTCTCTGGAAGTGTGTAACATGAATTCCGAAGCAACTGGTAGAAGTACTATGCAAAGGAAATAAACTTGAAAGCAATGTTACGGAAAGTGAAGTAGATGAAGATGAGTTGGGGGATTCGATATTGCCAGAAGAATGTGGCAGAGCACTGAAACTCCTAAATCTAATCAAGGCACCTTCTGTATACGATACCCTCTCAGAATTTTTCAGATCCTTGGGAGAACCAAACATGACAAGATTTTTCAGTCTCAGCTTTTTGTTGTCAGGGAACCAGCAACTTTATTAAATATCTTAAAGCGTTTACTAACAACTCTGTCAACAGTTGCAGTATTTATGTTAGGCGACTAGTTTCAAACATTATAGGTTCATTTTCAAGCCGGGCACAGATTATTCCATCTGGTATGCAAGATTCATGAGACAGGCGAAATACTCCTCGACTCCAACCAGAAGGCAGGAACTGACTTGTGTGAATATTACCGAACAATCTGCTCATTAAGTCATGTTTGCAAAATCCTAACACGAATTATTTACAGAAGAATGAAGGGACCCAACCTGGGCCATGATTTGTTTGGATTTCGGAGAAGTGTTGGAACGGGCAATGCTATCCTGTGCAAGATCTGCATCTACATATATACTCCGCAAGCCACCATACGGTGCAAGGCAGAGGGGCCATGGTATCAATCTGTATCTACATCCACACGATTAATCTGCAATTCACAATTAAGTGCTGCCTGACAGGGTTCATCGAACCATCTTCAAGCTATTTGTCTACCGTTCCACTCTCGAACAGCGCGCAGAAAAACGAATACTTAAATCTTTCCTTGCAAGCTCTGATTTCTCTTATTTTGTTTTGATGGTAATTCCTCTTATGGAGGTGGACACCAACAAAATATATTCACACTCTGAGGACAAAGTTGGTGATTAAAATTTCATGAGAAGATCCTGCCACAATCCCAATTCGCTTATCATATCCGTAACACTCTCTTCCCTATCTCGCGATAATACAAAACGAACTGCCCTTATTTGAACTTTTCCGATGTCCTCCGTCAATCCTATTTGATGAGGATCCCACACTGCACACCAATACTACAGAATAGGGCGGACAAGCGTAGTGTAAGCGGATTCTATAGTCGACATGTTGCATTTTCTAAATGTTCTGCCAGTAAATCGCAGATTTTGGATTTTTTCCCCACAACTAGTGATCGTTCCGATTTAAGTTATTCGCAATTGTGATCCATAAGTATTTATTTGAATTTACAGTCCTTAGATTGTTGTGTTTAATCCTATAATCCTTTCCTGTTGCAAATGGAGCGAGAGATAAACGGCTATCTACATGCCTCAGTAGATGCCCTGATTCTCTTGTATTCGCTCATCTTACAGGGGTATTGGTTGGTTTGTTGTTTGGGGGAGGGGACCAAACAGCGAGGTCATCGGTCTCATAGGATTAAGGAAGGATAAGAAAAGAAATCGGCCGTACTCTTTCAGAAGAAAGATCCAGGGATTTACCTGAAGTGATTTACGGAAATCACGCTAAACCTAAATTACGATGGCCGGGGGCGGGTTTGAAGCATCGTACTCTCGAATGCGAGTCCAGTGTGCTAACCACTGCCCCTCCTCCGTCGGTGAGAAGTATACTAGCGGCAGCATGATCGTACTGCCGTTTGTCGCATATGCCGGTCCTCTAAATTTTCCGCAATAGTGTTTTGCGAAAAGAACGTCTTCTTCCCTGCAGCGATTACCATTTGTGTTCACGGGGCAATTACGCAACACTCGCGTGTTGCTCAAACTTGTCAGTTACAAATGTATCAGCACGCCTCTGAGTTGCTTTGATGTCTTCCCTGAATCCGGTCCATTGGGGATCTCAAACACTCGAGCAGTACTCAAGAATGGGTCGAACAAGTATTCGGCTGCGGTCTCCTTTACAGATGAGCTACGGTTTCCTAGAACTCCCCCAATGAACCGACCTTAAATTCTAGTTCCATTTCACATCGCTTTGCTATGCTAGCCTACATGTTTAATCAAAATGGTTCAAATGGCTCTGAGCACTATGGGACTCAACTGCTGTGGTCATAAGTCCCCTAGAACTTAGAACTACTTAAACCTAACTAACCGAAGGACAGCACACAGCACCCAGCACCCAGCCATCACGAGGCAGAGAAAATCCCTGACCCCGCCGGGAATCGAACCCGGGAACCCGGGCGTGGGAAGCGAGGACGCTACCGCACGACCACGAGATGCGGGCACATGTTTAATCGACGCGACTTATCTTAGAAGATAGAGCTTTTGACAGTGTTAACCGGAGTACACTGTTTGAAATTCCGAGAGTGATGGAGATAAAGTACAGGGAGCAAAAGATTATTTATAACTTGCACAAAAACTCGACTGTTGCTGTAATTGTCCGACAAAAAAGGAAAGTAGTAGTTGAGAAAGGAGACAGACAGAACTGTAACCTATCCCCGATCTTATTCAGTCTGTACATTAATCAAGCAGTAAAGGAAACCAAAGAGAAATTTGGAAAGGGAATTAAACATCAGGGAGAAGAAATAAAAACTTTGATGTTTGTCGACGACATTGTTACTCAGTCAGAAACAGCAAAGCATTTAGAAAATCAGTTAGTGTCTTGAGAAGAGTAAAACCAACAAAAATACAAGTAAAACAAGGGTAACCGAGTCAGATGATGCTAAGAGAATTAGATTTGGAAATGAGACGCCAAAAGTAGTAGACTGGGCTACCTGGGCAGCAAGACAACAGGCCATGGCTGAAGTCGAGACGTTTTAGTATGCGGACTCCCAATTGTGAGAAAAGCAGTCCTGGAAAATAGAAACATTGTAAAATCGAAAATAAATTTAAAATCTTAAAAGTAAAAAGTTACTAGAATTTTTTAATTGTCTAGGTCGCAAATGACATACAGTCTTAAAATTTTAAAACTAGTTTCGGTTGTTCATACACCAATCTCAGATCTGAAAGAGCAAGCGGGAACAGAAACTTGTCTTAGGTCAAACTGAACGAAATAATCTTCAAGTGTATGCACATTTGAAGAAAGGTAACGCAGAAAATTAATGAGCTACCAGTCTTGGTGAAGTATTGCGACAGCATATAGAATACAGATGGACCGCGTTGTCTGTAGAACTGGTACCAAATAAGAGAACAAAGGCACCTATCAGATGATTATAAATCATAATCCAGTTTCACATATTACGAAAGCAGGGAAATAGTAGATATGAAAAACATACCAAGCTCATATAAGAGACAACTTCAATTAAAGGCCGGCTATACAAACGTGGTAAAAGACTTATTCTAAACCTCTGGGAATAAAAGACACAAACAGATACATTATAAACTAAAAAGACAAAACATTTTAAAACTGTAAATTGTAATAATATACCAGATGGTTATAATTAAAGTGCAGCTACTCACAGAGGTCCAATGTGGGCTGTAATTATCGTATGGCAGCAAAACTTGGTAAACTTCTGATGTGTTAATGCGGAACCGATTTACACTGGAAAAAATTAGTTCCAGTTTTGGCCACCAGGTGCAAATCTGGGACAGTGAATGCAAGAAAGGCGCATAGAGATATTTCTCCACACAATGGATTAAGAACAGGATGTGGACAGAAAAGGTCGAACAAGTGAGAAAGGTATAATGTTGATTTTATTATTATTTATTATCTATTGCTGCTTACACAATTTATTCAACGTGGACACTGGTGATATAGGCGAGTTGCTGTACAGTGCTAGAGTTGCAACTGGCGGATATTGGAACTAATTTTTTTCCAGCCTAGAAGTTTCGCTGCCACATGATAATTACAACTCACACTGGCTCTCTGTGAATAGCTGCGCTTTAATCATAGCCACCTCGTACATGGAGCATAACATGCATAATAAAATTGCGGTAAGGTATAAAATATTCACAGTTCATCGTCACGAAACGTAACTTTTTTAAACCAAGCAGATGAAACGTATTTATATCGTTCTGATCAAACTTCATCCCTTTGCTCCATTCTTGATAATGTCAGGTGTTATTAATAAATTTATATCTTAGAGAGTGTTTTCTGAAAGTACTTGTCTGGCATATAGCCTTGTGCAGAAGTAAAATAGTCTGATAAGTAATATAGACAAGAAGAGCATGTAGGCCTTTGAGACATGGAGCTAGAGAAAAATGCTGAAGTTTAGATGTGTTGATGGAGTATCTAATGAAGAGGTACTGAATCGAATCGGTGAAAACAGAAATTTATGGCACAACCTCACTAAAATAACGGATCTTTTGATAGGACACATATTTAGGCATCAAGTTATCATCGATTTGGTAATGGAGGAAAGTGTATGCGTGGGGAGCCGGGGTGGGGGTTGGCGGAGGAAAACTTATACAAGTTGACAAAAGCTTGATTACAATTTGCAGTTAGAAATAAACGTAGACTGCGATAGTTATATGGGAACAATTGGCTTGCACAAGATATTCAAGCCTGAAGAACGGCATCAAACCAGTCAGACTGAATACCGCAACAAATGGTTCAAATGGCTCTAAGCACTATGGGACTTAACATCTGAAGTCATCAGTCCCCTAGACTTAGAACTACTTAAACCTAACTAACCTAAGGACATCACACACATCCAAGGCCGAGGCAGGATTCGAACTTGCAACCGTAGCAGCAGCGCGGTTCCGGACTGGATCGCCTAGAACCGCTCGGCCACACCGGGCGACAATACCACAACAACGAGCTGGTGTTGCACTGCTGTGATAAAAACATACTCAACTTTACATAAACTGAAGATGGAGGGGGACAAAGGAAAGGAAAGGAAAGGGAAGGAAGTGTTGATGACAGCTGCATCAGAACTTTCAACGGAATCAGCAGCGACGAGTGAAAATATGTGCCAGGCCACGATTCGAGCCCGGGATCTCCTGCTTAGAAGGCAGATGTGTTGATGACTGTGCCACCCAGACTTGGTGTTTATCGCAACTGACGCTAATGGATTTCTCACCGAGGGAGGAGCTGCAGTGGTTAGCACACTGGACTCCCATTCGAGAGGACGATGGTTCAAACCCCCCTCCGGCCATCCTGATTTAGGTTTTCCGTGATTTCCCTAAATCACTTCAGGTAAATCCCGGGATGGTTCCTCTGAAAGGGCACGGCCGATTTCTTTCCTTATCCTTCCATAATCCGATGGGACCTATGACATCGCTGTTCGGTTCCCTCCCCCAAACCAAACAATTTATATCTCCTGGAAGAAGAGCGAAGACAAGAGAATCAGGGCTTCTACTGAGGCATTTATATATAGCCGTTGTTCTCTCGATCCATTTGCAGCAGGAAAGGATTATAGGATTAACCACACAAATCTAAGGACAGTAAATTCAAACAAATACACAAGTTGTGGGGAAAGCAATCTAAAATCTGCGATTTACTGGCAGAACACTTAGAAAATGCAACAGGTCTACTATAGAATCCGCCTACACTACGCTTGTCCGCCCTCTTCTGCAGTATTGGTGTGGGATCCGCATCAGATAGGATTGACGGAGGGCATCGGAAAAGTTCAAATAAGGGCAGTTCGTTTTGTCATATCGGGAGATAGGGAAGAGAGTGTTACGGATATGATAAGCGAATTGGGATTGGGCAGGATCTTCTCATGAAATTTTAATCACCAACTTTATCCTCATAATGTGAAAATATTTTGTTGGTGTCCACCTCCATAGGAGGAATCATCATCAAAAACAAAATAAGAGAAATCAGAGCTCGCACGGAAAGATTTAAGTATTCGTTTTCCCCACGCACTATTCGAGAGTGGAACGGTAGACAAATAGCTTAAAGGTGGTTCCATGAAGCCTCTGTCAGGCACTTAATTGTGAATTGCAGATTAATCGTGTGGATGTAGATGCAGGTGCAGATTGGTACCAAGGCCCCTCTGCCATGCACCATATGGTGGTTTGCGGAGTATATATGTAGATGCAGATGCAGATTGGTACCAAGGCCCCTCTGCCATGCTGCGTATGGTGGCTTGCGAAGTATATATGTACATGCAGATGCAGATTGGTTGGTTCAAATGGCTCTGAGCACTATGGGACTTAACATCTGTGGTCATCAGTCCCCTAGAACTTAAAACTACTTAAACCTAACTAACCTAAGGACAGCACACACATCCACGCCCGAGGCAGGATTCGAATCTGCGACCGTAGCGATCACGCGGTTCCAGACTGAAGCGCCTAGACCCGCACGGCCACACCGGCCGGCCTGCAGATTGGTACCAAGGCCCCTCTGCCATGCACCGTATGGTGGCTTGCGGAGTATATATGTAGATGCAGATGCAGATTGATACCAAGGCCCCTCTGCCATGCAATGTATGGTGGCTTGCGGGGTATATATGTAGGTGCAGATCTTGGACAGTATTGCATTGCCCACTCCAACAGTTCTCCAAAATCCAAACAAATCATGCCCCAGGTTGGGTCCCTTCATTCTTCTGTAAATAATTTGTGTTAGGATTTAGCAAACGCCTCTCGGCTGACCTACACTCCCACATAGCGCCACCTATCCGCTGTCCTGTCCATGTCCTCCATGCTCGCTGCTTAGAGATTCCCACTGGAGATCGAACGACATTTTGCATCTGCAAAACATGTCTGACAGAACAGGCACCACCTTCAGTGCAGACGCACAGTTCCGTTCGACCTCCTACGGGAATCTTATGGACAGGGACTGCAGACAGATGGGAATGTATGTCAGCCGAGTGGCGGGTCGAGAAAGTCCGCGCAATAACAATAAACGCCGCGTCCGGGTGGCGCAGTGATTACCGCAACTGCCTGGTAAGCTGAAGATCCCGGGTTCGAATCCTGGTCCTACGCACATTTTCACTTGTCACCACTGATACTGCATAATGCCCTGATGCAGCTGACATCAATAGTTCCTTCCCTTTCCTTTCTCCCCCCCCCCCCCTCCACCTTCAATTTACATAATATGTGTCACAGCTGCGGATTCCGCGTGATGTCTGTGCTATTCTGACGTGACCGAAATGACAGACGCCGCACATTCATACTCAGCTTTCGTGTAAGATGCTTCCGCCTTTAAAATACTGCCTAATTAGGCAGATCAGTGCATTAGCAACTGCGAATTAACCGGAGAGAATGCTGGCGGTGTTAACTCCCCGGCGAGTTTAAGTGGACGCGGCGTGGCGGTCGCAGCTGTTGTGGAGTACACGGGCGCAAATAGTTGCGGACGGCTAAAAATACCCTCAGCGCGAGACCACGCATTGTTGGGTAATTTGGAGCGCGTGATACAGCGCACATTCCGCCCGGCTGGTGGGCGAATTCGCGGAATGACCAAGGCTCAATCCGACGGACCAGCGCAGTTAACGGAAGGAGTCAACGTTATTCACTTTCCGTATTATTTGCACTTTCTCCATATCGTAAGGAGTCATTGGTGTAGCTAAGTAGTTGGGCAGTTGGTGAGGAGTTTTAAACTGTCCCCGATTTTTTTTTAGGCAGTTTTCTTGTATACGTTGTTAAGTAAGCAAAGTGTAATATTTCCTGTTTTGTAAACAGCTTTTGTGAATGAAAACAATTAGTAAAACGCATTCTTATAATAACGTAGTTGCATTGATTATTAATGAACCTGCACAAATAATCAAATAGCTCACGTTTTTTAACATGGCTGACAGCAGCAACTATAAATAGATACAACAAACTGGTTGCGTAAGTTTAATATAAAAGCTTTGACCAGGTTTCAACACCACTAAGGGTATCTCGTTCATAAGGAAGTCATCTAAACTACATGACGTTAAAATTGTAGACTTATTTGATGAGCTATGAAGGTCAAATCAGACTATATACATCGAACGAAATATCTTCTTATTGACAGGTGAATTTAATATGTAGTTTACAATCTATGCCTTCTGATTTTTTTTTTTTTTATTTTTTTTTTTTTTTTTTTTTTTTGAAATTCTGTCACTAAAATCCTTACATACACTATTTTTGATGAACGACATCCTCAAACTAGACAGCAACGCTTGACTCATTGTGGATTTGCGAAAATTGTTTATTATTTAATTAGTTTCCTGTCCTTTCTCCGCAGATGTTTTAGCCAGCTTTGTCGATTAGACTTGATCTTCTCATTTATAGCATATATGCCAAGCTCTGCTCTTACGCCTTTGTTTCTTAATCTATCAAATCTTGTTCAGCCCGTAACTCCTCTTAGAAATTTCATTTCTGCCTCTAAGATTCTAGTTTCTGATTTTAGTTACACTTCAAAATAGTAATGTTGGAGTGGACATTACCGTATAAAAGTTGATTTTTGTGCCTTTTCTCACTCTATTTCTCAATGTTCTATTGATTGTTCCGCATATCATTTGATATTTCTTCAGTTTGTTGTCAATGTCAAATTCACTCTGGTAGCTAATAATATGTCCAAGGTAACTGAAGTGACTAATTGGTTCATGGATTTGTTTCCTATTATATTCTCAGTCCTCAGCTATTTTGTCTCTTTGAAAACCATCATTTTTCTTTTTGAAATAGACATTGTCATATTATCTTCTTCAGAAATATGCCTCACTCTGCAAACGGATCTTCGCAGCGATGTCTTGCTCTCATGTACAATTGCAAGGTCGTCTGAGAAAAGCATCATATTAAAAATTATGTTATGTGATAATCTTAAGCCCGGAACAATTTGTTGTTTCTATGTTTCAGTAATATCGTGAATGTAAATATTAAAAAGTGTATGTGATAAGCTACGCCCTTCTCGAACCCCTTGGTTTATCGGTATGTCTTCTGATGTAGCATGTTTAGTCTTTATTACCATCTTTGGACCTTTGTACAGGCTTTTTATAGCCTTTATTATTTGCTGAGGATATCCGTTCCTGTGTAAATGTTCCTTAATATTTTCCTATCTACATGGTCGAAGGCTTTCTTTAAGTCTATAAATTCGATGTATGTTTCCCTGTTGAACTCTCTTAGTTTTTCTATAATTTATTTAAACGTGAAAACATTATCAATAAGGTTCTGGCTTTTTTGAAACCATTTTGCTCTATAGATAACAGATTTTTGGCGATAATTTGTAGACGTTTATTTATTATCTTGGCGTAAATCTTATACGCTGTGTCCACTAATGTTATACCACGATAATTACTGCGTTCGTTTCGTTTACCTTTTTTAAAGATTGCAATGATATCTGCAACTGTCCATGGTTTTGGGATTTAGTATTTTTGCCAACACATATTGTACAAATGAAGAAGACTATGTTTTAAAAATAATCCACGTAACTCGGCGTTTATGCCGTCGGGGCATGTTGCTTTCCGTTTTTTTTTTTGTTTTTTTTTTCTTTTTTTGGTCAGGTCATCGTTTAGCCATACGGTTCATCCATTTCAGGGGGTCTTCCTCTAAAGCTTAGTTTTCATTATATCATAACTATTTCTAATGTATAGTCCATTTATATTCTCGTATTATGTCTAGATTTGTTGTCTCCCTTTCAGTTTCATTTAAATGCTTTATCATCTCGTAAGCTATGGACTGTCTTCCATGGATGTCATGCTCATCTGCTCACAAAGTTTTCCTGACAATGGTTTTTACTTTATTTCTTTTGTCTTTATATCCTTGTTTCGCAAATGAGTCATTAGGGAAAAAGAATAAGAAAGGAAGTAAGGAGGGACTTAAGAGTATGGAATAAAGATATCGCAAAAGCCATCGAGGGAAAAAAAACGAGCATATCAGATATATTTACAGGCGAAAACATGACATTAGACATCGAATGACTTCAAAGACGTGCTGCATAGTAACAGGCCGTTGTAGCCCCTACCAAATAGTAACAAAAGCGCACGGGAAGCTTAAATGACAATCCTGGGAACAAAGACGAGATATTTCTCGCGCCACTTGTATGGTGTGAATTGTGACAACTGACATTAAAAAATAAAAATTATGAGGTCGCCCACATGAGTACTAAAAGGAATCCATTAAATTTCGGTTGCACGACAAATCAAACAATTCTAAAGACTGTCAATTCATCTAAATGCCTAGGACTACTATTATAAATAACTTAAATATGAACGATCACATAGAAAATGTTGTGGGGAAGGCGTACAAAAGACAGCGTTTTATTCACAGAGCAGTAAACAAAATCAACAGCTCCATCAAACAGGCCGCCTGCAATACTCGTGTCCGCCATCTTCTGGAGCACTGCCGCTCGGTATGAGATCCTTATCAGGTAATACTGATGGAGAACACAGAGTTCAAAGGAGGACAGCTCGTATTGTATTATTGCGAAATAGGGAGGGGGAAGGGGGTTAGTGCCACGGGCATGATACGCGAATTGGGGTGTCAATTATTAAATCAAAGGCGTTTTTCGTTACAGCGAGTCTTTTCACGAAATGTCAATCACCAACTTTCTTCTTCGAATCCAAAATATTCTGTTGACTGCCACCTATCTAGGGAGAAATGATCGTCGGACCAAAAGAAAGTAAATCAGAGTTCGCACGGGTAGATTTAAGTATTCGTTTTTCCCGCGCGGTGTTCGAGAGTGGAACGTTAGAGAAATAAAGTTGCCAAGCACTGAAGTACCAATTGTAGACTAGTCATGCAGATGTAGATGGAAAGGGGTGACGTAGTGGAAATATATACGACATTTCTGGTGCATTTTTTTGGGAACTGTCAACTTTGAAGGGCCATGGATACCAAACTGCATTTTCGAGAACAGTCTCCTGGACACAGTTTAAAGACATGACAGTTTCTATTTACTGAAGGATTTTCGTTGTTTTCCGATTAATCTTCTTGTAATAATGGGGGATGTAGATCTTTCCAATTCGTCTTGTGATGAAATAGATAAAGAAGCCGAAAAGTGGAAATCTAAACTCTGTTATTCCGTTTCACAGCTTTTAAGTTTTAGGAGCGCAATGCTTCTTTGAGCGCTAACATCACGCGTTTAATTTGTTTTGTGATTCTATGAGGCGTAAATCAAAATTGTTCAATTTTATTTCGGTCACAAAACTAAATCATTTTTGAAGAACACTACTGTTATCACTATTTCGAACATTGTAATACTATTTACGTAATTTACGAATAATTACATTTTTTCAGAGTCTATAATTAACTCATGATACAGTGTGGTGGAGGTTACAACTTGTGAAGGGAGTGTATGAACTTTATCTTTGTCAGATAGTTCACCCATTGCACACGAGATTCATACTTTGTACCACGCATCTAAGATTGAAATTGAGACATACATATCACATTTGCTTAAATGCCTCATCAAAATACCTTCATGAGTTGTAGGTAGTTCCAGCAATAGAGCATAAATTGATTTGTTATTAACTAACAACAGTAAACGAACGTCTACACTGTTATTATTATTGCCCGCATCTCGTGGTCGTGCGGTAGCGTTCTCGCTTCCCACGCCCGGGTTCCCGGGTTCGATTCCCGGCGGGGTCGGAGATTTTCTCTGCCTCGTGATGGCTGGGTGTTGTGTGCTGTCCTTAGGTTAGTTAGGTTTAAGTAGTTCTAAGTTCTAGGGGACTTATGACCACAGCAGTTGAGTCCCATAGTGCTCAGAGCCATTTTTTTGTTATTATTATTATTACTGACAGCAGTTAGACTGAAAGCACTAGCAGGGCAAATTCTTCCAACTTCTGCCAGTTATGAAGTAAGGTGTCCAGCAAACAAGTGATTTACAAACATTAGGCCTAAGTACACACATAAAAAAAGTTTTGCATCACCACAGTTCCCAGAACTCCTGAAGACAGACATTGACTGTGGATATTGTATTACAGACACAGTCACTTTGACTGTTCAGAGATGTCACTAAACCCGCGCAAAGATGTAAACAACCATGCAACAGAAGCGTCAATTAGACGGAGGGGGTCTAGCAGCCGATCAGTTCCAGTCATTCCACCAGGAAGGAGCTACACGGCGCGTCTTGTCTGTAGTTCAACCACGCCTAGACTGTCAATACCGCGGTTCGATCGTGTCTGCATTGTTACTTTGTGCCAGGAAGGGCTCTCAACAAGGGAAATGTCCAGGCGTCTCGGAGTAAACCAAACAGAGAGACAGGAACTGTCGATGACATGCCTCGCTCAGGCCGCCCTAGGGCTACTACTGCAGTGGATGACCGCTATCTATGGATTATGGCTCGAAGACGCTATCTATGGATTATGGCTCGGAGGGACCCTAACAACAACTCCACCATGTTGAATAATGCTTTTCGTGCAGCCACAGAACGTCGTGTTACGACTCAAACTATGCGCAATAGGCTGCATGATGTCCAACTTCACTCCCGACGTAAACGGCGAGGTCCATCTTTGCAACCACGACACCATGCAGCACGGTACAGATGCGCCCAAGAACATGCCGAATGAACCGCTCAGGATTGGCATCACGTTCTCTTCACCGATGAGTGTCGCATATGCCTTGAACCAGACAATCGTCGGAGACGTGTTTGGAGGCAACCCGGTCAGGCTGAACGCCTTAGACACTGTCCAGCGAGTGCAGCAAAGTAGAGGTTCTCTGCTGTTTTGGGGTGGCATTATGTGGGGCCGACATACGCCACTGGTGGTCATGGAAGGCGCCGTAACGGCTGTACGATACGTGAATACCATCCTCCAACCAATTTCAACCATATCGGCAACATATTGGCGAGGCATTTGTCTTCATGGACTGCAATTCGCACCCCTATCGTGCACATCTTGTGAATGACCTCCTTCAGGGTAACGACATCGATCGACTAGAGTGGCCAGCATGTTCTCCAGACATGAACCCTATCGAAAATGCCTGGGGTAGATTGAAAAGGGCTGTTTATGGACTTCGTGACCCACCAATCACTCTGAGGGATCTACGCCGAATAGCCGTTGAGGAGTGGCACATTTTGGAGCAACAGTGCCTTGATGAAGTTGTGGATAGTATGCCACGATGAATACAGGCATACATCAATGCAAGAGGACGTGCTACTTGGTATTAGAGGTACCGGTGTGTACAGAAATCTGGACTACCACCTCTAAATGTCTCGTTGTATGGTGGTACAACATACAGTGTGTGGTTTTCATGAGCAATAAAAAGGGTGAAAATGATGTTTATGTTGATCTCTATTCCAATATTTTGTGCAGGTTCCGGAACTCTCGGAACCGAGGTGATGCAAAACTTTTTTTGATTTGTGTATAATATAAACATTTTAATTTAGTTGATTTTAAATGGGTATGCAGGATGTGAGTGAATCATGTGCCGCTATAAAGAGTAATTGTGTAGCGGAGGGATGTTTTGTAACAAGTGTGTACCTCCAATGTGAATAGTTAGCTTTTTTATCTGAAAAGGAGTTATAGGTAGAATTTGCAATGCTTGAGAATTGCTTCATCGTCGTGAAGAAAAAGCTTGCTTGAAATAAGCAGTACCAATTGTCTCTTTGATTCATTACTTAAGGGTCTGATAAAACACCCACGAAAACTAAATATCATTTGTATTTTGTCGTTTAAAAATGAAAGTGTTCAAACAAAATTTATGTTTCAGTCTAAAGTTTAGGTAGACGCTAATTTTGATGATGATGGAGGCAGCGTGGGGAGGAGAGGGGGGTACTAGCTAATTGCACACGATGGTAATGGTCTCGGAAATGTTGGAACCACTGTCCTAGGTGCTATTCTGATGGACCTCCGAGTTGTATTTCCACTGTTACTGTCACTCAACTTTCATTTTCTGTATCTATACAGTTATTGGCTCTCCTAAGTTTGTATTTAGCGAGGTGCAATATGAGACTGCGTTCTTATAGTGAGATAGAGCACCTGCCGCATCAACGTATTTAAGAAAATCGTCCTAGTAAAAAATCCAGTTTTCTTATACTTTTATCTTTCTGCCATATCGTATCTTAACCTCACACCTAACGATCAGGAAACCATCAGCATCACTACTCGTAAAATTAGAATTATGGAACATAGAGGGTGTTTCAGGACATTACCACCCAATTTTGAAGTATTGCACACAGAAGATTAGATTTTGTCAAAGGAGAAAAGATTGCGGCTTAACACTCGCAATAGAAAATTAGAGGGGGGTGAGGAGCGGGTACACTTTGTGCCTACCTTTTGAAAATATTTTAATCTAGCTACATACATTATATTACAACATTTTGAAAAGATAGTTTATTTTAGTAAAGAGTTCTACCAGTTTTTGTAAGAGATGTAACTTGTCACAGTGAATGTGGTATTCAATATTATCTGCTTCAGGGTCATATTTGCAGATCAATGTCTCTTTTAAAAAGTATATTGTGACTAAAAGCTAAGGACAATTATCAAAATCTGTATTTTTTTTTCGTTTTTTTGTGGTAGTCATGAAGTGCCCAGCCCTTGGTAGTACCCGTTATTGAAAGTGCATTGGCACCACAAAGAATGTGCTTAAGGACGTTTTCAGGTTCTGAGCCCTAGTTGCAGGTCTTTAAAAATATGTTGTTAATATAAAACAACAACTGTTAACGGATTTTGTTTTCTCTTTAGGGTGGGCATAAATTACCCCCCCCCCCCCCCCTAGTTGGTAAGACGTGTTACTGGAAATGCGAAAATGCGTTGTTAAGCCGAACTTGTGTTGCGACAAGAACGGGGAATGAATCGAGCGTGGCCGTTTCCAAAAGAACCTTCCCGGCATGCGCATTAATCATTAAAGGGAACCACCGAAAACCTGAAAATCTTGATTGCCAGAAAAGAACTTGGGCTCTACTATGCGAATGCGAATACGCTGGCTTAAACACAGCACGCCAGCACGGCATTAATTAATAGTTTTTTGTTGAGAAAAATAAACTCACTGGATAAAATGTTAGTCACTCTCTTAAAAGACCACACTAGTCACTTTCGACAGATGTATCTGGTGTTCAGGTGGCATCAGGTGGTCATATGATCCTTCACTGCGGACGTAATTCATGACAGTAACGAGGCCCACGAGAAAGCCAGGCCGCAGCGCATACATCGCAGCACGTGATACTGCAGGTCTTAAAAAGTAGCCGTCCCCAGCGGGGAGCGAATAACTGTTTCAGACGACTTTAATAATTCTTGAATGCATGTTTAAATACATGCAAGTTCTCGAGAGCACACTACAATAAGACCTGAACTGTGTATCTTTTCAATTAAATATCGATTTATCGTGGGCCCTACACGAAACCGGATTCGCGAAGTGTGGCGGACAAGCCAACTAATGCACGTCACAAGTCTGTCGCAGGGCCCTTGTATCTCGTTGGCACCGTTGCAGTAAAATGGTGTGTACGTGCCAGTCGGTTGTGTGGACTCAACTTGGTAAGATGGGTCGACTTGAGGATGTGACAGAATAGCAGAAAGGAGATATCGGGCATTGTGAAGGAAGATACTCGATTTGTTGGTGTAGCAAATGATTTAATGGACGTTTTGAGTCGGATGCCTCATAAAATGCCGTCGCTCACAGTAGCATATGAAGCTGCACGTCTTCAATGGGCCACTTACAGAAACGTAATTTTTGGTGACTGGAAGTGTGTAGTGTGAAGCATATATATTTTCAAATTATACATAGCCCCGATGTACTGACGGCCCAATGAGGCTCTTAACCCACAATCAGTGGAGGGTGTAACTTAATCCGGAGGTGGTTACGGGATGTTTTGGGGGTGTTCCTCGTACTAAAACTTTCACCTACTCATTCAGCTTACCAGGAGCAGGATGTTAATTTCAACTTTCTCGGCATATTGCCCTGTCTTGTACGTCTTTGAGATTAGTATGCTGTGGACTCTCCCATCTTGTATGACGACGACAGACGTGTCCACGAGCCTGCCGCATTTGATGATCCTTCATGTACATAAACTGGTCTGCTATGTCACTCGATACTAATCCCACTGAAAATCTGTGGCGTCTGGCTGGCGCCTCACGATCCAGCCACACGGCACACAAAAAAGTGCTGTGGGTTGCCGCCATATCAAGGCGCCTGCAACTCAATCGCAGCCCATCCTGCATGCGACAGCCCCTGCAGTATGTGGGGGCGCCACATCTGCCGGAAACAGCGCTACTGTTGCCGGCTCTAGCTCACATCCGCAAGCCACGTGATACTAGGTCAGCACCCCAATAGCCCTTCGCCGGGCGACCTTCTAAGACGAAAATCAGCACCTCTCCAGTGACTGCGGGTTTCAGCCTCCACTTCGACACAACACCCGTCCTTGGAAGTTCAGTGAGTTTATTCGTCATAGCACCCTGGACACCAGTCGTAACCTAAGACATCGTTAGTACAGCATATATGGTCTTTGGTTTTGCATTCATTGAGAAGATATTTCAGTTACCGTCCAGAACCAAATGTTATAGTATACTTGTGTACTCTCTGTCTTAGTAATAAAGTTCTCTTCTTCTTAACTACCTAGGTACATGTCTCTTCTTGTAGCGTGCATTACCCACAACAGGATACGAAAATGGTGATGAGTTAAAAGTTTCTTTTCTTTCTCTGCCAAACTTGTCTCAACGACTGTTTTACTTCCAGGACTTTGTCCCCGGCGTCTTGTACTCAACCAGGTATCACGTTCTGTGATTCGATATTTTGTTCTTACTTGTTTTGTTTTGTTTCTGTCTCGTGAAAGCGCAGCTTCATTCCTTTGTTCAGTTACAGGGTCATCAGTTGCACCGTTTGACCCAGGACACAGCTTTCAAGCCAGCACACTTCGGTAGTGACGCCCCACGAGCTACAAATGGGACAGCACAGCTTCTATACCACACACGGTACTTCCTGCATACCACCGAGCTTCTTCAATGACGCTTCACCCGTCCCAGTACTCTCCCTGCCCCAAGACTTATACAGTAAGAGATCAAAAGTATCCGGACACCTTCAAAAACATACATCTTTCATATTAGGTGCCTTGTACTGGCACCTACTGCCAGGTACTCCATATCAGCCACCTCTGGAGTTATTAGACATCGTGAGAGAGCAGAATGAGGTGCTCCGCGGAACTCACGGACTTTGAATGTGGTCAGGTGACTGGATATAACTTGTGTCATACGTCTGTACGCGAGATTTCCACACTACTAAACATCCCTGGGTCCACTGTTTCCGATGTGATAGTGAAGTGGAAACGTGAAAGGACACGTACAGCGCAAAAGCGTACAGGCCGACCTCGTCTGTTACCTGACGTGACCGCCGACAGTTGAAGAAGGTCGTAGTGTGTAATAGGCAGACATCTATCCAGACCATCACACAGAAATTCCAAACTGCATCAGGATCCAATGCAAGTACTATGGCAATTAGGCGGGAGGTGAGAAAACTTGGATTTAATCGTCGAGCGGCTGCTCATAAGCCGCACATCACGCAGGTAAATGCCAAATGACGCCTCATTTGGTGTGTGGAGCGTAAACACTGGACTATTGAACAGTGGAAAAACGTTATGTGGAGTGATGAATCACGGTACACAATGTGGCGATCCGATAGCAGGGTGTGGGTATGGCAAATGCACGGTGAACGTCATCTGCCAGCGTGTGTAGTGCCAACAGTAAAATTAGGAAGCGGGGGCGTTATGGTGTGGTCGTGCTTTTCATGGAGGGGGCTTGCACCCCTTGTTGTTTTGCGTGACACTATCACAGCACAGGCCTACATTGATGTTTTAAGCACCTTCTTGCTTCTCGCCGTTGAACAGCAATTCGGGGATGGCGATAGCATCTTTCAACGCGATCGATCACTTGTTCATAATGCACGGTCTGTGGCGGAGTGGCTACACGACAATAACATCCGTGTAATGGACTGGCCTGCACAGAGTCCTGACCTGAATCCTATAGAACACCTTTGGGATATTTTGGAACGCCGAATTCGTGCCAAGCCTCACCGACCGACATCGATACCTCTCCTCAGAGCAGCACTCCGTAAAGAATGGGCTGCCATTCCCGAACGAACGTTCCAGCTCCTGATTGAACGTATGCCTACGAGAGTGGAAGCTGTCATCGAGGCTGAGGTTAGGCCAACACCATATTGAGTTCCAGCGTAACCGATGGAGAGCGCCACGAACTTGTAAGTCATTTTCAGCCAGTTGTTCCGATACTTTTGATCACATAGTGTATTTACTGCCTCCGTTTCGTCCACCTTTCTTACTGCACTGGCCATGCACGGTCCCGCCTCCTTCGCAACCTGGTTGTCCTTCTCGATGATGGCCTCCATGTCTCTTGTTTTTCCAGACCTACACCTGACCTCGTCTACCTACCTCCCTGCCCAGAGGCTGCCCTCTAACTTCTACGCATGATCCTGCCTGCACATTCTTCTAGAGGCCCGCAGCCGTGGCTGGGGCTCCTTCAGAGGGTGGGACAATGCACTGCACTCGTAACGCTGGCGACGAGGCGTTTGAGGACCTCCCGAGGCATTTAGCTAGCACTTTCATGCCTTGGCCACCTGCCACCGTGTCCTCTCCAGTCTTTACTGTCTGGTAGACCTCATCAGCATTCTCACTTCCCAGTAGCCACCACTGATTCGAGCGCCTGTCTCCCATCATCCGCCGGCATCCTGCCAGCCTGGGTCAGCGCCACAAGGCACGCCTGGTGGTTTCCATGCCAGTCGCATGGTGCATAGTCTTCCAGCAACGCCGGTGCCTCACCGCCAGCTCCTTGTGCTTCTCCTACTTTCAGCGCCTCTTGAAGGTCCAGCACCCCATTCCACAGGACATCGGCCTGCATACCACTGGCCCGCATGTCGCTGGCCCACACACACACTGGCTCACGCGCCACCAGTCTAGACATTGCCTGTGCACTCGCCACCCTCCACCATCAGCCCTTCCCTGATCTTCCTGTGCCACTGACTCCTGCTTCCTTTGTGCCATCACTTCGGTCTGCTAATGGCGTCACTCTGCTCTCTGACCCCTCTGCTGACTATGCCTTGTCCCCTCCGTACGCATGGCATGTGACCCTTCATTACATCATCCTTTCTGCCTGTTGCCACCGATATACTAGAGGCCTCGCTTCGTTCCCGACGCTTCTTCTCTACGGAGTGTGGATGACACATCTCATGCACTGTGTTTCTTCTCTGACGGGCACCTTTGCTGCACGCAACTCACCTTTCCCTAAAACCCGCCCTGGTAGTGTGTCCTGGATGTCTCGGAACATGGTCGTCTCTTGTGCCCTCCAGGGCCATCTCCTTACCTCCAGATGCCAACTCTTCTCTTTGGTACTTCTTCACTGGGACTCCTGTCCACCCCCGGTAGCTGAGTGGTCAGCGCGACAGAATGTCAATCCTCAGGGCCCGGGTTCGATTCCCGGCTGGGTCGGAGATTTTCTCCGCTCAGGGACTGGGTGTTGTGTTGTCCTAATCATCATCATTTTATCCCCATCGACGCGCAAGTCGCCGAAGTTTGTCCCGGCGAACGACCTACCCGACGGGAGGCCCTATTCACACGACATTATTATACAGGGTGTTCCAAAAAGGTACGGCCAAACTTTCAGGAAACATTCCTCACACACAAAGAAACAAAATATGTTATGTGGACATGTGTCGGGAAACGCTTACTTTCCATGTTAGAGCTCATTTTATTACTTCTCTTCAAATTACATTAATCATGGAATGGAAACACATAGCAACAGAACGCACCAGCGTGACTTCAAACACTTTGTTACAGGAAATATTCAAAATGTCCTCCGTTAGCGAGGATACATGCATCCACCCTCCGTCGCATGGAATCCCTGATGCGCTGATGCAGCCCTGGAGAATGGCGTATTGTATCACAGCCGTCCACAATACGAGCACGAAGAGTCTCTACATTTGGTGCCGGGGTTGCGTAGACAAGAGCTTCCAAATGCCCCCATAAATGAAAGCCAAGAGGGTTGAGGTCAGGAGAGCGTGGAGGCCATGGAATTGGTCCGCCTCTACCAATCCATCGGTCACCGAACCTGTTGTTGAGAAGCGTACGAACACTTCGACTGAAATGTGCAGGAGCTCCATCGTGCATGAACCACATGTTGTGTCGTACTTGTAAAGGCACATGTTCTAGCAGCACAGATAGAGTATCCCGTATGAAATCATGATAACGTGCTCCATTGAGCGTAGGTGGAAGAACATGGGGCCCAATCAAGACATCACCAATAATGACTGCCCAATCGTTCACAGAAAATCTGTGTTGATGACGTGATTGCACAATTGCGTGCGGATTCTCGTCAGCCCACACATGTTGACTGTGAAAATTTACATTTTGATCACGTTGGAATGAAGCCTCATCCGTAAAGAGAACATTTGCACCTCCTCCGCGGGAATAGGCATGCTATATCCTCGACTGTCACCTGTGGAACAGCTGCCATCTATGCAGCGAGATGTCTCCACCATCTCCTCCGCGGGAAAAAGGAATATGGCTCTGATTGACGCTTCACTATCAGTCAAATACCACACAACAAAGTGCAGCGGGTCGCTGCCCTGACCAAACGCCGCAGAGCAACCGCGACTTGTCCTGCCTGCGACAGCTGCTGCAGTACCTGGGGGCGTCACATCTTCCGGGTAAAGCGCTGCTTTTGTCGGCCCTAACTTACCTCGAGATGCGCGTAATCTTGGATAACTTCCCAATATTCTTCCACTGGATGGCCACGCAGCAGCTAGCCTGTGAGTGTGGGTTCCTGCCTCGACCTTGACATCAACAGTGGAATCGCAAGTTCAGCGAAACTTTTCGCCAGAGCACAGTGCACGCCAGTCGGAAACTAAGGCATCATTAGTGGACCTTACGTACGGCAGCGTTCCGCTACTGTGGCAGACTGTGTTCTCAGTTTGAGTTGTCAAAAGCTGTAACTTGTTAGACCAACTCTCATGAGATCAGGAAGATGTTTGCAGTTGAATTCATCCAGAAGCTGTTTCAGTTGCTGTCCAGAACAAAACGTTATCGTACACTGACCAGCCAGAACATTATGACCACCTACCTAATAGCCAGTAAGCCCACCTTTGACACCGATTATTATCGCTGGAAGGAGTTGGCACCACATCTGCACGCACAGTACACCTAATTCCCGTAAATTCAGGGGAGGAGGGCGATGGGCAATGACGCCACGATTAATCACATCCCAGATGTGTTAGTTCGGGTTCATATCTGGCGAGTTGAACGGCCAGCACATCAATTTGAATTAGTCACTGTATTCCTTGAACAATTCCATCAAATTCCTGGCCCTCTGAAATGGCGCATTATCTTATTGAAAAATGCCACTGCCATCAGTAAATATTATCGTCTTGAAGGAGTGTATGTGGTCTACAACCAGTGTACGATGCTCCTTGGCCGTCATATTGACTTGCACGAGTTCCATTGGACCAATGGATGTCCACGGGAATGACCCCAGAGCATAATGGAGCCGCCACCAGCCTATCTCCATCCCGTAGTACAGGTGTTAAGGAGACGTTTCCCTGGAAGATGACGGATTTGCCCCCCCCCCCCCCCCCTTCCCCATCCCCATGGACATGTCGTCCAGTTTCCGAAATGCTCATGCCAAGTCTCTGGACCATCGCAATCTGCCCTAGGGCAAACCATCAGATAGATCGCACACCTTCCCCATCGTAACTTGGACAGAACGCTCACTGATTCTTCATGCACCATAGGTGTTTCTGACTAGCAGTCATTCCCTGCCAGGTGACGCTGGTATCGCCTGGACGGGTTTATATCGACAGTGGGTCTGTGGTCATAATGTTCTGGCTGATCAGTATATACTTGTGTACTCTCTGTGTTAGCAATGAAGTTCTCTTGTTGTTGGCTACCTGTGCACACTTCTATTCTTGCAGCGTGTATCACCCACAACGTGACACTAAAGAATCAGCAAGTGAAACGTATCCCTGCAGTGTGGTTGCTCTGGTGGATCTAATCATACACGAGTGCGTTTAGCTGGATGCGGTATACCTCTCTTCCTCAACGAATTGAGACTATTATCAAGGTTATCAAGGCATTGTTACATGATATCATGATGATGTGCTTTAGCTGTTGTCGTTATCGTGCGAAGTTCTGGATCCAGCATGGATTACGTTATGTCTGAGTTTACAAATAAGATTATCTTTTACGGTGAGGCTAGGAAGAAAGGAAGAAGCGCTCGTCGTGTCTATTGACAATCAGTTTCAAAAAAATGGCTCTGAGCACTACGGGACTTAACTGCTGAGGTCATCAGGCCCCTAGAACTTAGAACAACTCAAACCTCACTAACCTAAGGACATCACACACATCCATGCCCGAGGCAGGATTCGAACCTGCGACCGTGGCGGTCACGCGGCTCCAGACTGTAGCGCCTAGAACCGCTCGGCCACTCCGACCGGCAATCAGTTTCCTAACAATAAACATTAGCACCACAGTACCGTTGGCACACCTTATCGTCATTTTCTGACAGTCTGAGAGTCTTCACCCTGAACATGTTTGCATTAGGAATGTGCCGTGACAGAGTGCTTTAGCATTGTGTTTTCGACTGTAAAGCGTAGCTTAAGTGACTAAATAGTGAGTGAACGATAACTGTATAAAACAACCCACAGTGGTGCTGGCGAAGACGTGACGAACTATTGATAGAGACCAGTTGGGGTCTATAAAGCCGGGAGAAACGTCAGATTGGCCTACGAAAACCAGTGTTTGCACGCCATGAGATATTTTAATTGTCCTCTCGGCCTCTTATGCCACAACTTAGCTGGCCAGATTTTTTTAAATTTTTCGTTTCATTAACAATAGTAATTTAAAGTTTCCTGTGTGGTAATGAAAGAAAAAGACATTTTTAAACGTTATTGAAAAAGGAATTGCGTTTAAAATTTGATCTGAGCTTAACCCTCACAAGCACAATAGTCTCATACTAAGACCAGGGAAACATAACAATTCAATTGTTAATTGCACGTTGTTAACAGTCGCAACATTTTGAGATAAAACTCACACGAACGTCAGTTTTACAGTTTGGAAGAGCAAGATCAAAGGGTGTTTAACAGTCAAGAACGATTATAACGCGAGAAAAAATGAGCTCCAAATGGTTAAGACCGACTAACCCAGTGGTTTAAGATGGACAGAAGATATTCAAAGCCTCTTGCTATGCGTATGCACTGTACCTTAGGGGACTTTTGTAGCCCAGTTTGAGGTTGTTGTCTGGCTTTGTAGGCCACATGTGTCCTGTATCAATTTGTTCATCTCGACATCCCTCTACATTACTGTGGTACATTATAAATCGTTATCTTCTGCATCTTGTAAGATTCTTTTACATACAATGCAAATTCTTTGTCCAGCATTTCACAAGAAACAATGCCATGGAGGCAGGTTCTAATAACCGCAAACACAAGATGTTCTCGTTTTCCAGTCACTCTTTTCATTGCTCCCCTTGTCGTCATTCATTATAAGTTGCAGTCTATGACCTCCATACACTTGTATTTGTTGTGATATGGATTTATTTTTAGTTTCTTCTTATCTTCCATATATAATTACACTCTCTCTTTCTTCATTTGTGAGCCTCTGGACTTCAAAAAGGTAAAATGTTCTCAATAATTTCAATTTAGCATGGTTCAGCACAGGTATGGTGTCATACTACACCATAAATTTCTCATTATGCTTTCCCAGCCTTGAAGGCACTGCTCTCTTGAGAGTGAGCAATGACTTGTATTGTTGTTGTTGTTGTGGTCTTCAGTCCTGCGACTTGTTTGATGCAGCTCTCCGTGCTACTCTATCCTGTGCAAGCCTCTTTATCTCCCAGTACCTACTGCAGCCTACATCCTTCTGAATCTGCTTAGTGTATTCATCTCTTGGTTTCCCTCTACGATTTTTACCCTCCACGCTGCCGTCCAGTACTAAATTGGTGATCCCTTGATGCCTCAGAACATGTCCAACCACCTGATCCCTTCTTCTAGTCAAGTTGTGCCACAAACTCCTCTTCTCCCCAATTCTATTCAATACCTCCTCATTAGTTATGTGATCTACCCATCTAATCTTCAGCATTCTTCTGTAGCACCACATTTCGAAAGCTTCTATTCTCTTCTTGTCTAAACTATTTATCGTCCACGTTTTACTTCCATACATGGCTACACTCCATACAAATACTTTCAGAAACGACTTCCTGACACTTAAATCTATAGTAAATGTTCACAAATTTCTCTTCTTCAGAAACGCTTTCCTTGCCATTGCCAGTCTACATTTTATATCCTCTCTACTTCGACCATCATCAGCTATTTTGCTTCCCAAATAGCAAAACTCCTTTACTACTGTAAGTGTCTCATTTCCTAATCTATTTCCCTCAGCATCACTCGACTTAATTCGGCTACATTCCATTATCCTCGTTTTGCTTTTGTTGATGTTCATCTTATATCCTCCTTTCAAGACATTGTCCATTCCATTCAACTGCTCTTCCAGGTCCTTTGCTGTCTCTGACAGAATTACAATGTCATCGGCGAACCTCAAAGTTTTTATTTCTTCTCCATGGACTTTAATACCTACTCCAAATTTTTCTTTTGTTTCCTTTACTGCTTGCTCAATATACAGATTGAATAACACCGGGGAGAGGCTACAACCCTGTCTCAATCCCTTCCCAACCATTGCTTCCCTTTCATATCCCTCGACTCTTATAACTGCCATCTGGTTTCTCTACAAATTGTAAATAGCCTTTCGCTCCCTGTATTTTACCCCTGCCACCTTTAGAATTTGAAAGAGAGTATTCCAGTCAACATTGTCAAAAGCTTTCTCTAAGTCTACAAATGCTAGAAACGTAGGTTTGTCTTTCCTTAATCTATCTTCTAACAAGGGAACATCCCCATCGCACTCCCCTCAGTTTTAGTTATAAGTTGGCACAGTGGATAGGCCTTGAAAAACTGAACACAGATAGATCGAGAAAACAGGAAGAAGTTGTGTGGAACTATGAAAAAATAAGCAAAATATACAAACTGGGTCGTCCATGTGTAATATAGGCAATATTAAGGGCACTATTGTTCGAAGTGCCCCGTGGTCCCGTGGTTAGTGTGAACAGCTGCAGAACGAGAGGTCTTCAGTTCAAATGTTACCTCGACCAAAAATTTTAACTTTTTATTTTCAGTTTATGTGAAAAACTCTTATGTTTTCATCACTTTTTTTGGAGTGATTATTACATCCACAAGAAAACCTAAATCGGGCAAGGTAGAAGAATCTTTTCACCCATTCGCCAAGTGTACTAGTTAGGTGGGTCGACAACATATTCCTGTCATGTGACGCACATGCTGTCACCAGTGTCGTATACAAAATATCAGACGTGTTTTCCTGTGGAGGAATCGGTTTACCTATCAAATGTTTTCGGTTCCCATTGGAGAGGCACGTCCTTTCGTCAACTAATCACACGGTTTTGCGGTGCGGTCACAAAACAC
Organism: Schistocerca serialis cubense; assembly: GCF_023864345.2. NCBI lineage: Eukaryota > Metazoa > Arthropoda > Insecta > Orthoptera > Acrididae > Schistocerca > Schistocerca serialis. Next base: position 312,608,535 of record NC_064644.1, on the reverse strand, counting down.
AGACACTACTTATTACAGTGAACAGAGACGTCAATGAACGAACGGACAGATCATAACTTTGCGAAAATAAAGAAAGCAAAATTTTCAGACGAGGGCAGATTTGAACCAAGGACCTCCCGTTCCGCAGCTGTTCGCGCTAACCACGGGACCATGGCGCTCCTCAGTCCTTATTGCCCTTAACATTGCCTATCTTACACATGTACGACCCAGTTTGTATATTTTGCTTATTTTTTCATAGTTCCACACAACTTCTTCCTGTTTTCTCGATTGATCTGTGTTCAGTTTTTCAAGGCCTATCGACTGTGCCAACTTATAACTAAATCTGAAGGGGGGGGGGGGGGTGCGATGGGGATGTTCCCTTGTTGTAAGATAAGTCGTAAGGTCAGTATTGCCTCACGTGTTCCAATATTTCTACGGAACCCAAACTGATCTTCGCCGAGGTCGGCTTCTACCAGTTTCCCATTTGTCTGTAAAGAATTCGCATTAGTATTTTGCAGCTGTGACTTATTAAACTGATAGTTTGGTAATTTTCACATCTGTCAACACCTGCTTTCTTTGGGATTGGAATTATTATATTCTTCTTGAAGTCTGAGGGAATTTCGCCTGTCTCATACATCTTGCTCACCAGCAGCAACTGTCATGACTTGTACTGAAGTGAACTAATTACATTAAAGTTATGGTACGCTTGCATATACTGTATTTTCTTGTGTGATTATGTATGTTAATATATCACTCACAAATATTTATAACATTAAGAATAAAATGTACATTATGTTAACCATTCACTGATAAATCACATTCTAATTGTAAAAGTACAACAATAAATAAGTCATTATCACTTCATTCTCATGACCTCAATAATTTATCAACTTCATAAGGAATCAGTTCTTGGTTCTTCTTTTGAACTGTTGATCTGGTAATTCCCTGATACACTGGTTTATGGCATTGAAGAATTTAGCTGATTTATTTACAAATCATTTTTTATAGTTACACTGAAACGATACCAAGTCATATTTGGTCCACCTGTTAATAAGTATGATAGTTCTCTTTAATGTGGATAACACACTGCAATATAAATAATGATGGCAGAGTTATAATCTTTAGTTTTTGGAAGCCATGTTTACAAAGAGCTCTGGGTGCCATGCTGAATATCATCCACATTGTTGTGCACAACTTTGCATACAATGCTAAGGAGAGGTGAGCTACAGAGTGGTGCAGCAACTGTCATCATAGGAGAGCTAGGCAGGAGCAGTTAACATAGTAAACAGAAGATTTATTTAACTTGTGTTTCTCTGAGCACACAAAGATTCATTACAAATAATGCAGCAAGAAAAAGAGTCCAGCTATCACAAGATCAAATAGGATGAACTTCTGTGTACTAAAGCATGAATGATGGTTGTGCGCACGGGTAGGAAAGTGGCTCTGAGCATTAGTGGGTTGTGTGACTGCTGCCAGCCATCCTTTATCATGACACCAGAGGGTGCTCATAGTCCAGAGCGATGGGGCTGTGGCTCAGCAGGCACACACCATTGGGTTCACTGCATCCCACATGACTGCAATCAGCGTCTGACAGAAATTTGCAATTCCACTGCCAACTTTAATACCCATTGGAAGGTATCGATATGTGATACCACACGCATTGCCTTCCTTTACCATTTAAATACGTATATTGCATTCTTTTCTTGACCTCATAGAACAATACCATATGATATTTGACTGTTTATTAAGGTGTAGTAGATGAATTTCAGCACTGGAATACTAACATAAAGGAGTAGTTTTCTTAGGGCAAATAAATCTGCACTAATATCACATTATACATTATGCTACTCTAATCTTTTCCCAATCTGGACACACAAACAGATCAAGCAATGTCTAAAAGTGACTAGTCCAGTATTCAATGAAAAATGGAGACAAATCATTAAGGAGAGCAAAAAGAGGTCACTGTTTGAAATCCTGAACACTATTGATTGTTCCACAAATTTCACTTTACTATGAGAGACCAATGGGAGAATCACTAAATCAGATGGTTGGTGGTCAGTTACTGGTATAGTGCGAAATAAAAGTCTTCAAAATTTGCAGAAGCACGTCTTCATAGCAAGTCACAGCCAAACATATTGCCCCCACAGAGCTAGTGTCAGGAGACATGACTGAGACTTGTGTTCCAAGAAGAAGGAGCTGTACAACTGCTCTTTTCCATGTGAGAGCTGGATATTGTTTTGTCTGCAGTTCATGGCTTGGTACCTGGTCACAAAAAAGTGATTTTAAATGTTGCACACTTTGTAGAGGGTGCAACAACAACTCTCAATTTTTTCTTAAATTAAATTTTCCTCGAGACTTTTAAGTCTCTAATTTATCTATGATAACGTTGGAAGCTGAAGAAGTGAATTAAAATTTGTGCTATGACTGGGACTCAAACCTAGGTATTCTTGCTTACTTAGCAGATATGCTGACCATTACACCACCAGAGCATTATGGTCAACATAACTGCATGAACTACCCAAATCAAATACCCTCCCCAACACAAGCTCCAATTCACATCTCCCCTTATATTGTCACTTTTTGATTTAAGATCTATATGATCACATATAGTACAGCACTTCCCCATTACGTCCAATGGTGGGGTGCTATTCCAGTGTCGGAGAGCCCTGGTAATAATGACAATATAAGGGGAGATGTGAATTGGAGTTTGTGTTGGGGAGGGTCTTTGACTTGGGTAGTTCGCGCACCTATGTTGACCGTAATGCTGCGTTGGTGTAATGGTCTGCCCAGTAAGCATGAAGACCCGGGTTAAAGTCCCAGCTACAGCACAAATTTTAATTCACTTCTTCAGTTTCTAATGTTATCTCTATTTTTTATCTGATCTACTCTCTTCATAAAATCAGTACTGGGAGAAAATGAATAGCCCAGATAAGAACTAGGACAACAGAAAAAAATGAGAGAGAGAGGAGGAAGGACAACAGAGATGAGAAAGCAAAACAAATAAAAAGATAATTAAATAAATATTGTGCTCAACAAGTAGATGGTTTACCCCCTTACTGCTTAACTGCTTTCTAGGAAAAATTGTAAGAATCCTAAATTTGGAGCTAAAAAACGACAAAATTGAATAAATAGTTCTGGAAAGGAAAGCAAATGGAATTAAGGTAAACTGCCTGGGTTTTTTAGGCAATTTTGCAATACTTGTAGAAAATCTGACAGAAGCAGTTATTCAAATAAATTGTCTATAAAAAATAACAAACAGGATTGGTTTCTGAATTTTAACTGAAAAAACAAAAGACATGACATATACAGGGTGTTTAGAAATTCCCATTACAAACTTCTAGGACATACTGCTATGCAAGCACTTTTGCAAGTAACTGATTAGGCATGATTCATTAAATCTCTTGTTTTACAGTTCCACTTGCTAATAGCCAAAGAAATTGCTCATGTACTCGTTGATGGTTTCTCTTCAACTTGATGCAGTATGACCTCTTCAATTCGGGTGCATGGCATCTCGTTGGGGCACCACAGTCATGCCTGCTGATGGTGAATGTACCTCTTCTCAAAGCCATTGTATAATTGTGGTGAAAAGGCTATACAATGGAGTGGGACATTATAGACAATGATCTCAATAAAGGCGATGAGCATGTCTTCCAGTACCATAAGCTTTGCCTTTCAGATGTGTCATGTCAGTGTATTCTACAAACATATACTCAATCATGTTGCTCTAACACTCACAGACACATGAATAAGGCTCAAACCAGGTCAGATATGTAGACTCACCATGACTACCCTGCTGCAGACCTACCTAGCAAACATGTTTTCAAATGGCTGTAGCACAGAAATGGTATGTTTCTGTAGGTGGATTCCTATTCAAAATATTATGTACTCTCTCTTCTCTACTAGTCCTAGAAGTTTGTAACAGGAATTTCCAAACACTCTGTATAAAAACTACACCAAAACTCGTTTAGACACAAATAGGTGAAATAGAGCAAGTGAGCAAATTTCAATACCTTGGAGAAGCTGTACAACAGAATGGACTATAAAAATTTGCAATAGATGTAGGAGATAACAAAACTGAAAGAGCATATGTTTTGACAAAGATTGTTTACAACAGTAAATGCATTCCTAGAAGAGCAAAGCTAAAACATTAAACCACTTTGGTATGCTCTGAATGTTTGCATTGTTGTGAATGCCTAATGGGTCAGTAGAGGTACTTGAAAGATGAATTGTTAGAAAAATAATGGGTGCAATACAAACTACAGATGATTGGAAAATGAGAAGATCTATAAAAATATAGAGAGAATATCAGAAGTATTGGCTCAGCAAAGATTAATATTTTTTGGATACATCTACCAAATGAATGAGAATGGGCTAAGAAAACAAATATTTCAAGAAGAAGAAATTGACTGTGGCATGGATTACAAAAATAAGTAAAGACCTAGAAAAGAAACGAAATAAAAAATAAAAAACAATAGAAAGAAATCTTTTTGAGAGTAAAATACTAAATTTAGAAGGATTTAAAAGCAGAAGAAACAAGAAATCAAGAACAACATGAACAGAAAAAGGGAAAAGGCAATATAGGGAGAAAATGAGAAAGTACTGGGAAAACAAGAACCAATAACAAAGAAAGAAGAGGAATTAAAGTTGTTTCACAATCCTAGTTGAACATTTTGAAGATGAAAAATCATAATAAAAGAGAAAATGAGAAAAGAGAGGGACATTTGGTTACAGAGATTAGCTCCTCTTAGACCTAATCACCATTAAAGGATAACTTCTTCTTTCATGATACTTTTTATTATATTTTTGATTATTATGTCTCATCTCAACATCTTATTTATTATTTTTTCCTTTTCACCTTCTTTCTCTTCGCTCCCCTATTTCCCATTTTTTTTTATATTGTCCTAGTTCTTAATTGCACCTGCAGCTTTCACTCCTATTCCTCCTGATCTATTTTTACTTCTCAGTCTGTCCTTATCAACTCTGTACTGGATGCAGCACAGTGCCTACAAATACTATTCTCTGATGTCTTCCTCTTCATCTTTGTCCACATTTGTCCTCAATGCAATAGTGTTTCTCTCATTCTGGGCTGTGAGTGACCTGCTCATTCTGTCTAACCTACCCTAACCTATCACTCTTGTAGTTCAGAAAGCCAGGAGAGTATTATTTTCCTTTTATATGTATGTTAGCAGCACTACATATTTCACCTGCTACTGGCAAATACTGGCAAGCAATTCTGTCTTATAATTTTTTAGTTTCCACTGTATCGATTTTAGTAGGTGTCCTTAATTGTTAATTTTTGCCTGACAAAGAGCATGGTACAGAATAAAGGTGCGTAATAAAGAGCTGATAATTTCAAAGTGTGGATCGGTAAACAGTCACCATTGCAAGAGAGATATTTTTCAGGAGCAAGCATATGCTTCTTTGTACTTAATATTTGAAAAATTTACTAAGTTCAGTTTATATGCATTATTTGGACATGTTTATGTGGGGAGGGGGCTGACCATTTCTTGCATTATAGATTTGATTCAGGTGTATCAGAACAATTCTACATTTATGGCCCTATTTATATGCATTGGTTCTCCAAAAGTGCAAATTTCTCTTAATTAAAATCCTCATTAAGAAAAGTGTAGCCTACTATTAACAGCAGTGGTCTGCTTTCTGTCCCCAGATACATCACAGGAATACACCTTGTGAAGAGTGCAATTGCACTCGGAGGGGTGAGTAGTGGTGGTCTGAAGGGCCCAGTGAAACACTCCTTACAATAAAGGAGGTTTTTTTTCAATCTCTATACATGCTCCATCCTGGCTTGATAATGCAAAACAAGTCTCAATCCATTAGCCCTGACCCTTGCTGACTATGGATTACAAGTTCAATGCTGGTGAGAGGATGCTATGTAGGCACCCTGCATTGCTGACAGCAGGGCACCCTGCATTGCTGACAGCAGGCTCTTGGCTCTCCAGCGACCTCTCTAGGTCGTGGGTACAATGTCAGTGGCATGCTACTTTCTTGTTGGTGAAGGTGCCTAGAATGGCCCCTTGACTCTGCATGCATTCACTGCAGTGGTGCAGAGATTGCTGTGTACATGATTTGACTTCCTGCTTTCTAGAAGGAGTTTGATGGCAGTTGGTGCTGTGGCACTAAGTCCTGGAGGGGAACTTAGTGCTGGAGGTGCAGCAAAGTCTCGAACCCATGGATGCTGCTGGCAGTGCCCAGTCATCTTACTGTCCATTGTGAGCCAGTCATTTGGTGGTGCTGCTGGACTCTACAGATGAGAATGCTTCTGTGTCAAAATTTAGAAATTATATCACTAGGAGGTGCATTTGTTTCACTTAAACCTGGCACCTAGTCATGATGCCCATAACAAGAGACTTACCCTGGTGTGATGACATCAACTCACCTGTTACAGTTACTACCACTGTGTCTCACAGTTTTCTCTTGAATGCTGCCATCCTCGTTTCACAATAACCTTATGTGCATGTTTATTTTGATCCACATGTCACCACATAGTGGTTACCAACTGCAGCTGCTAATGTAATACTTCATGGAGGCTTTCTCTCTACTTTGTATTAATTTTGCTAAGACTGAAAGACTGGGTAGCAAAACTACTCTGCCACCCCCCTCCCCCCTCTCCTTCCATTGAGAAGACCCTTTACCTCGGGTCTTGTTTCACTCCAGTTCTCTATTGAAATTAACTTTACCACTAATCCATAAAACAACTACATACTACTAGCTTGGTTATTCCTAAATACTATACAATTACAATATTACTCTTTAAAAGCTCCATAAATTGCTTTCCCATCTCTTGCTCCTACCACATAGTCACACAAAATCTCTAAAGGGCTCCTTGCCCATTAACACAAATATAACAAAACATATTTCACTGCTAGGTCTCTTCCATGCTTATGAAAAATAAAAAAGGAAACACATACCTTCTACTCTACATTTCACACTTACAAATTAAAAAGTTACTCTATCTTTTGTAATAGATTTTCCTTAAATGTCAGTTTCATCAAAACATGGTCTAGTTCTGTTACACTCTTATGACTGGCATGCCATCTGTCTATGTAGTGGTTTCTTACATCTTTGTTTTGGAACAAATTTTGGAACTTTGTACTTTCAACAACAGTTCTCCTTACACTTTCCAACACAATATGCTCCCAGTACTATTCTTACAAGAAAACTACATACAGCACTACTATTCACAACTCTTTGGCAGGTAATCCCACTACTCTTCCCACTGTGGTCTCATTGCAAACTGAATTCTTCTCTCAGTGCTTGGTTTTCTGATGGCCTGCTCACCCAAAATTACTTCCTGGCACCTAATAGCACTACACCATGTGACTTACACCTTTGTGCTTTTGTACATAGTTTAAGTTGTTTGTCTTCTACAGTAAACACCCCTCATGACAGCTCTAAACTGGCAACAGCTTTCTGTCACAGAAAGTTAACATTGCATGATGTTCAGTCAGTATGGTTACTATCAGGCTCCTGTTGCACCCTTCCCCCACTTCATACTCACCTCATACATCAGACTTTGACTGTGCTCTGAACTGCACACTGTGCACATCAGCTGCGTGTCCTGCAAGGCTGTGACTCAGCACTAATGTTCATGATATATCTCAAACTTCTGGCAGACACTTTTCAACAGATTCGGCCCTTTTAACTTGATCATCCACTCCATGAACTCGTCTCCTTTTCCTTTTCCTCTTTATGCCCTGCTTCTGAGGAAATATATGTGCCTGTACTGTTTCTGCTACAACATCTGCAACACAACTGTCAACAACTTCTTGTGCATGTCCTGCAGATCTAAAACAAGAACATCATCTGAAGTTCCTCTGTGCACAATGCAAAAATCACTGGCCAATGCATTTCCCTGCGTGTTTAACTGAGGCTCCCTGGCATCAACACATCTCTTGTTTTTACTCAGTGGGGCAGATATTACTGCACTTAAATCTCCCAAGTCACCATCCCCACACTTAATCACTTTGGTACAGTCTACACTCGTTTCTGTTACATCAGACTCCACAGTTCCACTGGATATCAAAACTGGTACTTCTATACTACTTATCTTAATTTCAGCAATGCCATTACCTTGTACCTCACATAAATTCTTAGGAACGTGCATTATGATACCATATGCAGTCAATTCAATCTTCCCTGGACCACCAGACTTAGTTATATTAACGGTAGTTGGCAGTTATGCAGGAAGAGGTAAAATATGCCCAAGCCTGCTCCTCTCTCTTTTAACTGCCTCCTTCTCCCTCTTCTCTCTTCCTTTCCATCCTTTGTATAATCCACATATTCCCCATCTCCTTGCCATTTTGAGCAAACATTCTTTGTGCTCTCTCTGCAACTTCCCCCTATATTCTGGAGATTTGAAAAATCTGTTTCCTTCATCTAGACATCAATGCTTCTAATCTGTAGACCACTCTAACTTCTCAACTAGCAACTCATCTACTTCTCCTCTTAGTATTATCTATACTTTGTCTGTGGTGGCCCCTTGTTGTATCAAAAGCCCTGCTTGCTGTGGTACTGACCATGACATGTTTACCTCTTATCAATCACACAATCACAAGTGAGAAAAAAACACTTAAACATACCTCTATACTAGCTTCTCACTACCTTACATGCTTAAATACTCAGTCATATTCCTTGATCTGCACAAAACAAAATCAAATTATGAGAACACTTAATCATAATATTATCATGTTACTCCTTACTATAACTCAGCTAATCTAACCTGAGTGGCTGCTCATAATTACTACTACACATTGAAACAATGAGAACTTAGCTTTATCTCATGAAACACTACACATAATTCACAGCTTATACTACTAGAGAATGAGCTTGCTCATGACATCCATATTGCCCACAACACCCAGCTGAAAACTGACACTTATGCTTATGCCTCCTCAAAATACTGTCTGACTTCACCTGTCACCTACTGAACTTACAAGTGCAACTTAACCCCTTGCAATACCCACTGACTTACCAAGACCTTAGAGTCAAACTAATACAAAACAAAAAGACTGCACTCACCCCAACAGGTAACAATGAAACTGCACCCCTCCAGTAGATGAATTATCTTCTTTATGCATGCATGGTGACTGTAAATGTTGTTGCTCCCTCTGCTGTCACCAAATGCCAGGGTGATGGGCCTGAAGATCCTCTGCTGGCGCCATTCTGAAGAGTGCAGTTGCATTCAGAGAGGTGAGTGGTAACAGGCTGGAGGGCACAGTGGAAACACTGCTGATAATAAAGAAGGCTTTATTCAATCTCTGTATGTGCTTTTTCATGACTTAACAAGGCAAAATATGCCTCACTGTGTTGACTGTTGCCAGTGCTGATGTACAGGCAGCAGCTTCTGCCTGGGGGAGAGGATGCTGCGTAGGCACCTTTCATTGCTGATGGCAGTCGCCTGGGCAGCCAGTGGACTCTGTAGGCCACAGTCATGATATCAGCAGCATGCTACTTCCCCACTGGTAATGGCACCTGGAATGGCTCCTCAGCTCTGCACATGTTCACTGTGGTGACGTGGAGACTGCTGTGGGATTCGACCTACTGTTATCTGGCAGGAGATGGATGGCAGCTGGTACTGTGGCACTAAGTCCAGGGGAGGGAACCCAGTGCTTAGCAGGTGCAGATGGCAGGTTGATGCTACCGTGGCTCCAAATCGCCTGAGGAAGTTAGTGCTGGTTGACAACAGGTGTAGCCCACTCTCGAACCCATGGCTACTGCTGGTGATGCTCAGTTGTCCCATTGTATGGCATGACACTAGTGTCATAGTGGTGCTTCTGGTCTCCAGTGATGAGAATTCTTCTTCCTCAAAATTCAGACATATTTATATTGCTCACAAGTGCATTTGTTTCACTAAAACCTGGCATCCAGTCATGAAGAGACTAGCTTTGGTTTGTTGATATCAACCTGCCTGCTACAGCTATTACTGCTGCAGGGAGCAGTCTTCCACTGAGCATGGCTAGCGTCAACTTGAAATCTCTTACATGCTTGTTTATACTGAAACACATGTTACCACACTATGGCTGCTAATGCAATACTTCATGGTGGCTTTCTCACTATTTCCTATTACCTTTGCTAAAAGACTGAGTAGCAACATAACGCTTGAAACAGAAACACGAAGACAATCTGTTTTAACCCTTGAGTGGGTGTGCCGATTTTTGTAACAGGAGCTGGCATGCGGCATACTTTGTGCACTGTAAAGAATACCTGTCTTTATGTTATACTTCGTGCACTATAAACAACAGCTGTCTTTATGTTACCAAGGTAAACCTGTATGAGCAACTTCACAATTCATAATTAGTTTATGTAAACAACAATAAAATAAACTTATATTATATGAGCTGAATCACTATATAATTAAAGAATAATAAAATAACTCTATTGTTCCATACAAGTGTTACCACACAGTTATGACCCAATTGAAACATTAAATGGCACAGTTGCATCAGGTCCCAGCCAAATGCTTAATCAGTTAATAATTACCTTGTAGACAACTGCCTCATTGTGAGATTGTGCTGTTAGCTTGAAATCTGTGGCATTTTCTGCATGGATCATAAATTTTTTTTCTCACCTAGCTCACTGTTTATTTTATATTGCTGCTGCTCACTTGGAAATAGGACAACACAACTTATCACTCTATTAGCTGAAACATCAATGAAGGAGTTGGTACAGACTCACACCAATGGAACACTACAAGGTAACCCTATATCTGGTTGGTCTACTTCATACACAGACTCTCCCACTTGAGGATTAAATTACACAATTCTTTTAATATCATTTGTACTTGTGACAGCTGAGGCCAAACTAACACTTTGGTGTTTCATGTGTTTCAGGAGGTAGATGAAGAGAACATTGATGACACATCTACTGAGACAACTGCAGGTGCAGCTAGCAAATCCGAACTTGACATAAACACGAAATTCGAAGAATTCTGGAGAGCCGGAAGGGAAAAAGCCAAACAGAAGAAAAAAGCAAAAGAAGCAAATAAATCAAAAGTGATTTCCACTGACTCAAGTCCATCATCACCTGAAGATGATACTGAAAGTGAAACCAAAAATTTGACACAGACTTTGTCAAGTCAACGTCCATCTATCTGAGATGTTCAGATATGAGAAACCAAATTTTTCCTGAGTCTGTCTCATGAAGTTGAGAATATAAACTTATGAGTGATGACTGGTTGCTGCAAATCTTGCCGCACTTTTTTTATGGCGTGTGACAGACACTAATATTTTACAGTCAGAAGAAATATTTGTCAATGTGAAGAGTGTGGAGCAATTATTGTGGGCACTGTGATAGTTTTTTAGATGGCTCCTCTCGAATCGAACCGAATGACTAATACGAATATTTTGATTACTCGTTTTTCACTTACGTATTTCTTCACATATTTATTTCATTTTTATTTTTATCACAGTAAGTTTAATTTTTGACCGTAAAAATGAAAAAATCTCATATGAAGAAGCTGTTGATATAACCGTGTGTTACTTAAATTTAACTGACAAATTTTATTTATATTATTTTGTATTTGATAATGTAAAATTTATGTGTGGTATCAGAGGAATTATATTTTCATTGTTGACAGAACTGAATGGTACTGAATGAATCTGCAAAATCTTGGAATAAATTTAGATCACAAAAATTGGTAACTGATTTTGAATTTTTTAATGACTTTATTTTCTGTCAGTAATTGACTGGAGTTAAAGATATTTGTTATCAAACAATAAAGTATGAATTACCAATCAGTATTTAATTTATTACTGGATTTTAATGTGTTAATTTAGTACATGTTTGGCTCTCAAGGAGTAAAATGTAGTTTACACATACCGGTATGTCTTACTGACTATTTGTACAAAGAAGTGCTACTATGTACAAACACCTTTCCATAATTTGTGTATATAGTTCAGTAACATGACTAATACCACAACTGCTCCCATTTTATTTTTTTTTAAGTTTTCCGCTGATATACATGTTGACTGATAGTTACTGTATAGCAGAATGTATCATATTTGTGAACAAAATAACACCACTTTTGTAGCATGTGAATTTGTTGATACTTGTTTAAAATACAAAAAATTTGTATTATTTCTGGTGTATATGACAAGAGCATTGTTGTACTCCCTTGCATCACAATAATATCAGTATCAAGCAAGTTACAAATCTTAGCTGTGACAACAACAGAGAAGAGCAAGAATATGCATGTAGATCTAAAAGTTTATCTATTCATATGAATTAGAGATCTACAGCAGGGGTTATTTTATTGCATCTGTATTATATGATCTTCTTCTCAGCCTCACAACAGTCTCAGTGTAGAGAATTCATTTACTGCCATAGATGCTGACATAAACTTCTGAGTACACATTCTATATTGACAGTGGGAGCCCTGTCAACACATTATAAAAATGTGAGGCAACATTGCATAATATTCCATCAAGATGTACAACAGCTGCAGCATGCCATATAAATGTGTTATCTTCTTCAATGAATGTGCACTGATAAGCCAAAAAATTATGATCATTTGCTTAAGAGCATATTGGACCACCTTTGGAAACAAAATACACTAGCAGTTCTGAGTAGTGTGGACTCTGCAAGTCATTGGTGTGTTTCTGGGGATATATGATACCAGATGTCTAAACATAGGCTACTCACGTAAATTATGGGCCGGTGGTTTGTTGGCGCAGTGTGGGCACCCAGTAGCATCCCAGATGTGTTTCACTGGTTTCAGATCAAGTGACTTTGTTGGCCAAGACAGCAAAGTGAGTTCACTATCATGTTTCTCAAACCACTGAAACACCATTCTGGCCTTGTGATATGAACAGTTATCCTACTGGAAGATGTCTCACTGTTGGGGAAGACATGAAGTATGAAGACTTAAGGGGGTCTGTAATGATATTCTGGTAGTCCACAGACACCATGATGCCTTCAGTTACTTCCATATGTCCCATGGAAGCCCAGACTGCCCTCCATAGCATAACACTGCCCCCGCTGACCTGCATCTGTAGTGTGATGCATGGTTTCAGCAGCCATTCACCTGGATAGTGGCAAAGCTGGACATCACCAATAACCTGGTATAACAAGAAATGTGATATATCTGATTATATGACAAATTCCCATTGATCCATGGTCCAGTCATGAAGATCTAGTGTCCACTGCAGCCATAATTGACCAAGTCATCAGGTCTATATGGGCACATGGAGGGGTCATCTGCTGCAGATCTCCATGTTCAGCAATGTGTGCCTATAAACATTTGTGCCTACACCATCATTGTACTCTGTCATCAGATATGAGACAGAGCACTTCTTTCCTGCTTCTGGAAGTCCAAAACCTTGTTTCACACTTTCACAGTCCTTCAACCATTTTCCATGTGTGCTGTCAATAGTTACACATAAACAGCCAATCAGGTTTTCTGTTTGCGATATGTTTGTTTCCAGGCACTGGATCATAGAAATCTGCTCTTGGTCAAAGTTGTTTATGTCAGTGAATTTCTCCATCTGCAGCTGATTTTGTCACTAGGATGATTCCCCATTCATCTCTGCTCCACTTACAAGCTTTCCTTAATGTGCCATGTGCCCACAAAACCACCAGGTGGCATTCAATCTTGTAGGGGTCATAATGAAACTTCCTGGCATATAAAAACTGTGTGCCAGACTTTTGCCTTTTGCAGTCATGGACCCTACCATCTGAGGTATCCAAGTATGACTTACAATCTGTTCTCACAGCTTTACTTCTGCCAGTACCTCATCTCCAACCTTCCAAATGTTCTGGCTAAACAGTGTGTATATCACAAAACACATAAATACAGATAAAGATTATGCTGTTACGGGACTGAGTAGTCACAGTTACAATGTATGTATAACTACAGTGGTTTTGTGTTATGTTAGACATATCTATGCAGGAGAAACCCTTGTGAAGTTTAGAAGATAGGAGTGAGATACTGTCAGAAGTAAAGCAATTAGGCAGTTAGTGATTCATGCCTGAGTGTTGAGTTGGTAAGAATACTTCCCATGAAAGGCAAGGTTCCAGATTTGATCACAGCACATGTTTTTCATCTGCAAAGAAGTCTTATTATCAGAGAATTTTATAAGCATGTGCCAGTTTTGCAGATTTTCTCTCTATTGCTCTCTTCAGGACCTACTGTTAGATTTTTTTAGATATACATATTATTAGCTTTATGTTTCTTATTAAGATGCATATTGATGTCGCTCTTTAAAGTATTTTATATGCAAATTTTAGGTTATTAATACAATAGATACACTATATACTGAAAGTATCTGGACACCCCTGAGTGATACTGAATCAGCCAATGGATTTCATGAGAGGTGGACCCAACAACTTAAAAGCACGCAGGGAATTGTGCTTGAGGTAGTGTAAGGAGCAACACCACTGGCCAGTAGGTTACTGGAAATGAGTGACTTAGAGTGATGAATCATTCTATACCACATGTCTGTCTGATGGAAGAGTTTTGATTTGGCAAATTCTTGGAGGACATTACCTGCTGTCATGTGTAGTGCCAACAGTGAAATACAGAGGAGGTGGTGTTATGCTATGGGGTTAGTTTTCATGGGTAGGAAGTGATCCTTTAATTGTGCTTCATAAAATGCTAAATGCAGGAGGATATGAACACATTTTACAACATTGTGTACTATATACATTAGATATACAGTTTGTAAATGATGAATGTTTGTATCAGCATGACAGTGCACACTGTCTTAAAGTGGCATCTATGAGGCAATGGTTTGTAGACAGTAACTTTCCTGAAATGGACAGGCCTGCCCAGAGTCCTGAACTGACACACTGGAATGTGTGTGTGGGAGGACTTAAGAGTGTTGATTTCACTCCAAATCCCAATATCCAACATCACTGTCCTCTCTGATTTCAGCTCTTGATGAAGAATGGGCTGCCATTTCTCCAGAGACATTCAGACTCATCACTGAATGTGTGCTCAGTAGAGTGATTAGCAGTGGACTCAACCCATAATAATGTTCACCAATAAGTATCTGGATACCTTTGATCATATGGTGTATCTACTATATTCATTATTGTGCAAGATTTGCGAATTAATGTTGTAATCAAATTTTTGATAATTTACTTGCACTCCTTGAAGTATTGCCATTTTTGTTGAAATCAGGTACATAACCATCTCTTCATATATGGATCAAATACTGTAGACAACCAAGTTTTAGCATTATTTAAAATGCAGAATATCACTTTTCAATTACCAGAATCAAATGTACTACTCATCTGTTGACAGAAATACTTCTGTTCCCATTTTAGGTGTGATATTACTGAAGACTTTCCTGGCATAAAGACTTTGGTTTAAAATCTTAGAAATGATCACTAATCCTATAAAAAGAGCACCTCAAATGTATTAGTAGGTCAGGCAGGCATCTTCTTCAAACTTTATGAGAAAATGTTTTCATCAGTAACTAACACCAATTATTAGCAGTCAGTCAGACTTAAATTTTCAAGAGAACTTTGCTCATACTCAAATGTGTTGTACTAACAAATGACTGGATCTATGGGAAGAACACAATGTCTAAACTCCCCCCCCCCCCCTCCCCCCCTTCATCCTCACAGCGAGTGGGCCCTTGTCATTCTGGGATCTGGGTGACATACCCCTCCTTTTTAATCTTCACCAACCTGCCTTTCTCTCGCTCCTGAGGAAATAAGTATTAGTTCTGAAAGCTAGGATAGTGTTGTACATGTCTATTGGCAGTACTAACATATCACGTCCTGAACTGCAGTACTGGGCAGCAATTTTGTCTCACAAATCTACAAAAAAAGTTTTGTTTACATGACAGTAACTATGTTTGTCATAGACAATATGTCTAGTTTATGAAAGCTATTTCCAGCTAACAATGCTTAAACAATACACTATTCAGTTTGTCTGCACCTCTCAGCTGAACATGAGTATTACAGTGTTTACTAATTATTGCAGTCTAAAAATTGGTTGCTATATTTCTGGTTATATCATGTGTTGTATTCAGTGCCATCACAGTATATTTCAAGTACAAAGAAAATAAGCATTTCAGTGTCATTAATTTTAAGCAAAACAAACTTTTAAATTAAATATATATAACACTCCCAGAATACTTTTAATTACGTGAATTGTGAAAATTCAAGACTTTTTGTGTCTATTTCCATGACACATGCATACATACAAGCCATGGCTGTATTTTTTACTGTAGCAGGCACTGTAAATTACTTACCAATTTGCAAATGCTTGATAATTTAAAAAAATATCTGCCATACTTGTGACAATAAGATTATGACACAATTCCAATGCTAGCAGAAATTATTTATGTTACCAATAAGTTTTTCAACTGCAAACACTACTAATCCACACATTACATGTATCATTTTACTGATACCTCCGTTCTTTATTTAGTGCAACTCACTTATGTCAAATGGGAAATTTGACCAATGTGACGAATGTTCATTATTTTTTTTCACTTTAGCCTCCACAGATGTTGAAGGAAAGTATATTAAAGTGTTTATTCTATCCCTTTATAAGTAATATTAATGCTCATAGCTACACTGTCAAAAACTTGTTTCGTATATATATGTTTGACTTGATAACTTTTTAATGTCTTTGAGAGTTTTCAGTGTTACATGTCTTGGGGTTCTTCTAAATCTCTTGAGAATTATGTCATTATAGCCTCTTCAGCAAGACAGTAATTAAATCTATCTAATATTCTTTGTAGACCACCTTATCAATCATTGCTATAAGGTATCAGAATGATGAAAATTCTACTTAACTTTAATGTTTGTATTAAATAGGTTTTTACTTAACCATTTTATACACTCATCTCATGGTGATCTGTGTTAAGTTACATAGATGCTTTGTTGGAGAAGTTAGATAAAAACAGCAGCTGAATAGTGTAAGAAGAGGAGCAGTAGCATTTTTAGATGACTGCCTCTTCATGATTATTTTTTTTAGATTAGATTTACTTCATTCCAATTGATCCATAGAGAGGAGGTCCTCCAGGATGTAGAACATGTCAGAATAACAACAATACATGACAAATATTTACAACTAAAACAAATAAGCTAATGTACCATTCCACAGGCCCTAAGTGGAATGATCGACATTTCACTATATGAAAGAGTCATTTTACAAATACTAATGCACTGAATTTAAAATAAAAAAGTTTGTTCTTTATTTATTTATAAGGTAATAAACGTGTAATACAACAACTGTAATACTTATTTACAATGAACACATTACTGCACTGAAACGGTGCAGAGTTAAATTGTACTTACACACACACACACACACACACACACACACACACACACACACACACATTACTGCTCTGAAATTGTGCAGAAGTTATATTGTACTTTTATATACACAAATCAGTTGGTTTTACTGAGAAATTCATCAATGGAGTAGAAGGAGTTGGCCACCAATAAATCATTTAGGCTTCCCTTAAACTGAATTTCATTGGTTGTTAAGCTTTTTATGGCTTCTGGCAAGTTATTGAAAATGTGTGTTCCTGAATAATGCACACCTTTTTGTACAAGGCTAAGTGAATTTAAATCCTTGTGAAGATTATTCTTATTTCTAGTATTCCATGAATTGAGCTGTTGGTTTGAAAAAGTGATATATTTTAATGACAAATTTCATTAAGGAATAAATATATTGGGAAGCAGTAGTTAGTATCCCTAGTTCCCTAAACAGGCTTCTGCAGGATGTTCTTGAGTTCACACCAGAACTGGGTTGTATTATACAAGAGGTCTGGTGTCTGCATCTGCTTGTTTTGCAAATTGCTGGTAAGAACTATCAACCGAGCACATTCCATGGATATGTCAGATAAAGAAGCATTTAAGAAGTATATACACAATATCATTACATAAATTATTGAAAGTTACTTCATTTTACAAATTTGTTTCCTCTTTTTCCCCACAGAATCGTTAGTAGAATGGAACTCGTATCCGACATGTCATCAGAAGGCATGTCCCATCTCTTTGAGTCTTTTCAAACTTTTGTTTTTCTCTGAAACAACATGTTATCTCTATCACTCAGTCATAATGCAACTATGGAATGTGTAGAATATTAAACAATATTAAACAATAGATGTGTAATTCAAAGTTTTACAGTTTAGAACATCTCCTAAATCAAAATTTAAAAGTGTCAGGTAAGTTATGTTATCAGATGGTATAAGTATATGGCAAAACTACATTATATATACATATAGGTTCTTAACATCTAGAATATTTTCTTTTGACTGTGGGGTTGCATGTAGGTCATGTGGAGCCAAAGTTTACATGATAAACTGGCCACTAAATATATTGATAGTTTACTTCAAATGTAGTTGCTATGTACATGACATGGTAATATCTTCCACTTACAAGCCATCATCAAGAACATAATGCATTTATAATTATAATAATCATTTTTTCATCTGAAAAGGTATGAGTTGTAGTTTCTCTTGATAAAGCATAAATATTTTATTCATAAATACATTCTTCAAAAGTGGTTCTTCATGTCAGATAAGTGTCAGTGTATAGCTTTCAATGTTTTTAAGTTTTACAGCTTATTCAAGAATGTCCGTGTTGTATTACCTTTATCTAATAGTGTTACACTAAATTCATCATCAACATTTAAGACAGAAAACATTTCAGGTGTAAGGTTAAATTGTGTACACGTAAATTAAAGTAAATTCAGTTCTGTTTCATTGGGTCTAAACTTACATAAGTGTTGATTTCAAATGGTGTAGATCAATAGTTATAACGATGTGCCCCAGTTTAAACTGATTGACATTTCTTGCATTTGTATCGCAGTTAGCAAGGGCAAGCAAGAAGCAATAGAGAAAAACTTTCACATAATCTTTGGTACATATGGGTCTGTTAATTATTCATTTACAGATCAAAGTACTTCATTTCAAAATGGATGTTTTTCATTTCATATGATAAGTTTGATAATAAGTAAAAACATGAGTATTTGTTTAACTTTATGAAATATAGTAATGTAATAAATAAATTATTATTTGCATTGAGGTAGGAGAAGTCAAGAAGGTTAAAAATAACAAGGATGAACCCCTTCCAAACCAAACGATCACAAAAGTTACTATAACACCGTGTATACAGGGTGTCTCAAACATTATGGGTCAATTTGAAACAAGTGATCGTGGGTCCACAACCAGTTATATTGATGTGGGAAACCAATGGTTGGAAATGCTTATTTATTGTGCTGTGGACATACTCCACATAACAACAGCGTATCCCATAGCACATTTTCAAAGTGACAGATGTAATCTCAGTGCATGCCTGGCAGCAATTCATGAAGTTCTGGAGAACTTTCTCAAAGAACCCTGGTGTTGTTCCAGGAGACAGGCAGCTTGGGCCCTAGTAAGCAGATCTTCATCCATTGCTACAGGGGTTTCATACACCAACATCTTCAGGTAACCCCAGAGGAAAAAGTCCAGAGGTGTGAAGTCCAATGTGTAATCTTACCCCCCCCCCCCCTCACCCCTCACCTCCCCCCCCCCCTCCACACACACACACACACACACACACATCACTATTAAATTCTCTTAGTGACTTCATTATTTTCAAAAGCTTTGAGGGGTGTAAGATATACAAAGAGAAGCTTTTTAACTTATTTTCATTTTCTCTTCTTGTTGTTGGCTCCAAGTCTTGTGTCTAGGGGTACATTCTTGCAGCAGAAATTTTGATATAACATTGTGCGTTCTTGTTGAACTGAATAACCAATGAAATTATTTCTGTTACTAAGAGTATCTTTTTATTTTATCTCATTATTCTATATTGCACGACTTCACAATTTCCATTTTCATAAAACCCTCAATTACATCATTAATGACAAAATTGAAGAATAAATGTCTTTCCACCAGAGGTATGCCCACTACTACTAACATTCTGCAGTACTCACAACAGTCCAATGAGTTTACAAAACAAAAGACTTTCTCAACAAAAGAATAATCATCACTAAGTTATATCATTATTTTATAAATGAGTCCAGAAATAAATTTAATAATTATTGTCGGATTGTGCAATTAATAATAGGAATTTTAAGTATGCCACGAATTTTGTAATTCCAAATATTTCTAAAAGACGAGTAATTTTAACCATTAGTACATATCAATTGTAATAAATTAATTTCTTTTCATACATTTTAGCCTGAAATATAATACATCATATTCAGAACCACATGAAATTCTTTTAGTTAAACAACTGAAATAAAGTTCACTTATACAAGAATTTATAGTATAAATGGTATTGGTTATTTCTATAAAAAAAAAAGATAATGTTAGAGGAGGGTGTCCCATTACAAGTGAATGCACTGGCCATGGGACAAGAGCTCCCTCTCCAGTCCCTTGATGAGGGTACATATTGTTCAGGTGCTCATAGACATTAACTTCGAAGTGGGCTGGAGTGCCATCATGTTAAAACTACATCCTTTCACAGGCAACAGGGGTACAGCCTCCAAGAACTGTAGCAGCACATCTCACAGGAATACCAGGTGACATGGACCAGTCAAATGGACAGGTAGCAAAGAAGGTCCTATTAGGTGATCTTAGACAGTGCCCTACCATAGACTGATGGGGAATTGTTGCTGGTGGCCATCAATGTGAGAAGCATGAGTATTGTCCTCACTGCAGACATGGCTATTGTAGCTGTTGAAAATACCATCATGGGTGTATGAAGCCTCAAATGTGAACAATACAAAGTTTAGCTCTACAGCACTGTGTTGGCTAAGCCACTGCCAGAAGTAAATGTTGGGCTCAGAATCTGTTGGTCCCAGTGCACACATTCTTTATATGAGTGTAATACCTGTTCCACCACCTCATTCGACACTGTATCCTTTGAAGTGTGCATTTCATGGGCAAGTTGATGGGTGCTTATTGCTAGGTAGTTAGCCACATGTTCCAACATCGTCTCTAAGTGTGGTGTTTGGATACGAATTTTGTGCGAACCTAGGCTGGCTCTCTTTAGCATTAGTGACCCAGTCTTTTGTATGTAGGCATTCACAGAGATAAACGTCTTTCAATTAGAATGATACCTGCTGGAAAAGCATTTTCTGTACAATCATGCTGGTTTATAGCAGGATGGCAATGGTGGCTCAGCACATGTTCCTCAACAGTCGTACCTTCCTGCAGGTGTTTATCAGCCATGGGATGATGCAATTCTGTAACATGCCTGGCATACCGTGCATCTGTCATGCTGACAATTTTAAAAGCAGCACCCCACATTTTCTTGAAGGAAGCACTGTTTGTTGAGCAGTTTTTGCAGCCATTTTTGGTTTCGATAAAACCCCATGTCATATCAGGTATGTGTGTCAAGTGTGTCAAGTTTTACCTCTCTGCCTACATATTCTGTGAATTAGTGCATTTTCATTCACAAGATAATTTCATGAGATTGAATGAGTGATTCAGTATTTTCAAATATTCATAATAAAATCATAATGTGTACAAGTGAGAATAAAACATCAAATTTCTATTAGACGGGTAATTTCTGTGTTTAGTGGGGATCAGACTAGTTGTTTGGTATATTGACATATTTCCTTTGCTTGAATGATGTTGTCCAGACAAAAATTCATGGCTGGTTACAAACTTTCTGTAATGTTGGTTCAGTTTATAGAATACATTATTAAGTTGAAGTATAATCATGCTATTCATAAATACCGTATAAGACATATAGCACCAATTAATGCGATAAATCATGTATCAGGTAACTAGCAATGTAGAGTCTACAAGAGATTGGGAGTAGATCTGGACCAAGGTAACATAGTAACCTGATCCCATCCATCATAATATCACAGTGGAATGGTAACTCATAAATATCTGTGTTCTGATAATAAGTATTGTGAAGTATATCAAAAGTATAAGTAACATTGTAGGCTGTTACTGCTTTGCACATGGGCATGCCCTTAGTGGTCTGAACTTATTGTGTGTAGCTTTGAATAAGAAGCAGTGTGTGAGAAGAATTGCAAGTAGCATACACAGTTCTTATTGTGCCATATGTTTCACACATAAACAAGTAAGATTTTGTTCTGAAATAGTGTTATATCTTTCCATACTTCATTATGATTATAATTGGGCTACAATGCAATTCCTTTTTTTCATTTCAGATATATAGGAATGCATATACCTCAGTGTTCCATTAATTGTATGGATATTTCAATCAATTAGGCTGTGGACATAATGTAAAGTCTAAGTTTCCTATAAATACCGTATATTGTGATAATATAACGTAACATATAAGCCTATCATCCCTTATCCCATTCACTGTATTTACACAACAAAGTAAATAGAGCATCATGCAGTGAATTATTGAAGTGTGATGACAGTAAGAGATGTTATTTTACAAGACAGAATAAACAATAATGTAGCTATGGAAATTGAAAATCTTGAAATAAGTATCACTTGGCTAGAGAGCTATTGTACTACATCACACACCTGATACATAAAAGAAGATGCATCCCCCTGAGGATCTGCATAAAGTTTTACAAGAATATACAAAATTTATTACCTTATTTCCTTTACAATACCATTTTTTGTAATGACAGAATTTTTTACCAGGTTTAGTTACAGATCAGTACGGCTTCAGGTGTACGATATTTCTTAACCAAAATAATTTTCTTGACTCAGGACGAATTAGGCTATAAGAGTTTGAATGAAGAATATATACAATTTAAATGGTCCAATATAAATGTAAAAAATATTCTTAATTTTTTCATCAACTGCTTTTCTATTTTATTGGTTTTCACTAGAACCAGATCTACTATCAAAAATTGTGTTACTTGCATCTTCCTTTCATGTCTTTGCTTCCTAATATTACATTGTTCCTCTATATTCTTCTTGACTACCTACTATATTTGCTGTGCAGTTAGACTTTTGCATGTAGACATTCTAGCATTTCATTTATTAAATTAGTAGTTTCTTGTCATACATTGTCTCATATAGTGAAAATCCCATGGCAGCAGTTGAATGTAGTAAACTATTTAGTGTATCCTCAAAACTATTTGAATGTTCAATCCAACCTGTGTGCCCTTTAAGGCAATAGGTCCTACAGACTCTACCAGTACTTATATCATACATCTTTCAATGGGGTTACTGGACAAATTATACAAGCTGATAATATGTGTTTTACATTTTCTTCCTCTATAGAGCCTTTCCGTGATGTAGAAGTAAACCAAGCTCCATATCAGACAGAATAGCTTTTTAGGGTTCTGTACCTCAGTAAACACAAATGGAACCCTTACAGGATCACTTTGTGGACTCGTCTGTCTGTCTGTATGTCTGTCCAACTGTTAAGAACCCTTTCCTCAGGAACGGGTTTATGTATCTTGTCGAAATTTATGTCTCATGCTGAGGCCTATGGGGCCTTGGTGGTGGAAAAAATTTATGTTTCTAAGCCAATGCAATCAAAAGATATGACCATACATGTCACATATTTTGATACTCATGAACTCAGTCATTGAAACCTATAGGGTACTTCCTGTTCACGTAGAATCATGAAATTTGGCAATAAGAAAGATTTCACAGTACAAGCAACGGGAAAAATTAGAAAATTGTTGATTTGTAAATATATCACACAAAAAATTTCTTTTGTCATTTGTTGTCCTGCTTCAAACTTAAAATTAATACATTCTCAAATGTCTTGAAAGTCGTGGGACTGGTGTTTTGCCAGTATCAATGCTGATAACAGTCAAAAATCATCAAGATTCTCAATTCCCAGGATGGGCTAACTGTCTAAATACATTATCAAGTTTGTATGGAACCCTCAAAGCATGAGTCCTATTTGCACCTGGCCAATTTTTTTCATCTTCAGTATTATGCTTTTACTGGTTGTTTTCCTTATGGAATGTAACTTTATGAATTTTGAAAATAGTTCTACCATAATAAATATTTAACTGATTTAACTGTATCCCTAACCCCCCCCCCCCCCCCCCCTCCGCATCCCCTTTTGCTTTTGGTAACTGCCTAAATAAATCAGATCCTACAAGTTCCATCTGTTTCTTTGGAATGATGTTCTGCATGTATCCTCTACAAGTTTGGTTGTTAACTTTTACACTTTGACATCTGTCACAAGTGGCTGAAACACTTTTGACTTTTCTGGCTAAGTTACAAAAATATAAATTTTCCTGGATCTTTTGGATGCACTTAAGAGTTTCACAGTGTCCACAACTTTCATGTACATACTTAATAAGACTATCTACATACTGTTCTGGCCAATACAACTTCCACCTATCACTGTTTGAACTGATGACAAAATCTTCTCGGGTTGACAACCGAGTCAATGTGTTGTTCTCCAGCAACATTTCAGCAAGTTTTATCTCCCAGTGAATAGTTTTAAACTTTGTGAAACCCCAGTGTACTGCTAGGAGTTCTTTTTCTGTTACACAATAATTCTTCTCATGTTTCTGTAACATTCTGCTTTCAAATGCTACAGAATGATATATTTCACAGTTCAGTAGTCTCTCTTGAAATAAGGGAGCTCTCACTCCTCTATCACTACTGTCAATTATTAGGCAATATGGTAATGTACCCGTGGTCTAAGGGTAGCGTCTTTGATTCATAACAAAAACTAGAAAATCTGAAAAGGGAAATGCAAAGGCTCAATCTAGATATAGTAGGGGTCAGTGAAGTGAAGTGGAAGGAAGACAAGGATTTCTGGTCAGATGAGTATCGGGTAATATCAACAGCAGCAGAAAATGGTATAACAGGTGTAGGATTCATTATGAATAGAAAGGTAGGGCAGAGGGTGTGTTTCTGTGAACAGTTCAGTGACCGGGTTGTTCTAATCAGAATCGACAGCAGACCAACACCGACAACGATAGTTCAGGTATACATGATGACGTCGCAAGCTGAAGATGAACAGATAGAGAAAGTGTATGAGGATATTGAAAGGGTAATGCAGTATGTAAAGGGGGATGAAAATCTAATAGTCATGGGTGACTGGAATGCAGTTGTAGGGGAAGGAGTAGAATAAAAGGTTACAGGAGAATATGGGCTTGGGACAAGGAATGAAAGAGAAGAAAGACTAATTGAGTTCTGTAACAAGTTTCAGGTAGTAATAGCGAATACCCTGTTCAAGAATCACAAGAGGAGGAGGTATACTTGGAAAAGGCCGGGAGATACGGGAAGATTTCAATTAGATTACATCATGGTCAGACAGAGATTCCGAAATCAGATACTGGATTGTAAGACATACCCAGGAGCAGATATAGGCTCAGATCACAATATAGTAGTGATGAAGAGTAGGCTGAAGTTCAAGACATTAGTCAGGAAGAATCAATACGCAAAGAAGTGGGATACGGAAGTACTAAGGAATGATGAGATACATTTGAAGTTCTCTAACGCTATAGATACAGCAATAAGGAATAGCGCAGTAGGCAGTACAGTTGAAGAGGAATGGACATCTCTAAAAAGGGCCATCACAGAAGTTGGGAAGGAAAACATAGGTACAAAGAAGGTAGCTGCAAAGAAACCATGGGTAACAGAAGAAATACTTCAGTTGATTGATGAAAGGAGGAAGTACAAACATGTTCCGGGAAAATCAGGAATACAGAAATACAAGTCGCTGAGGAATGAAATAAATAGGAAGTGCAGGGAAGCTAAGACGAAATAGCTGCAGGAAAAATGTGAAGACATCGAAAAAGATATGATTGTTGGAAGGACAGACTCAGCATACAGGAAAGTCAAAACAACCTTTGGTGACATTAAAAGCAACGGTAGTAACATTAAGAGTGCAACGGGAATTCCACTTTTAAATGCAGAGGAGAGAGCAGATAGGTGGAAAGAATACATTGAAAGCCTCTATGAGGGTGAAGATTTGTCTGATGTGATAGAAGAAGAAACAGGAGTCGATTTAGAAGAGATAGGGGATCCAGTATTAGAATCGGAATTTAAAAGAGCTTTGGAGGACTTACGGTCAAATAAGGCAGAAGGGATAGATAACATTCCATTAGAATTTCTAAAATCATTGGGGGAAGTGGCAACAAAACGACTATTCATGTTGGTGTGTAGAATATATGAGTCTGGCGATATACCATCTGACTTTCGGAAAAGCATCATCCACACAATTCCAAAGACGGCAAGAGCTGACAAGTGTGAGAATTATCGCACAATCAACTTAACAGCTCATACATCGAAGCTGCTTACAAGAATAATATACAGAAGAATGGAAAAGAAAATTGAGAATGCGCTAGGTGACAATCAGTTTGGCTTTAGGAGAAGTAAAGGGACGAGAGAGGCAATTGTGACGTTACGGCTGATAATGGAAGCAAGGCTAAAGAAAAATCAAGACACTTTCATAGGATTTGTCGACCTGGAAAAAGCGTTCGACAATATAAAATGGTGCAAGCTGTTCGAGATTCTGAAAAAAGTAGGGGTAAGCTATAGGGAAAGATGGGTCATATACAATATGTACAACAACCAAGAGGGAATAATAAGAGTGGACGATCAAGAACGAAGTGCTCGTATTAAGAAGGGTGTAAGACAAGGCTGTAGCCTTTCGCCCCTACTCTTCAATCTGTACATCGAGGAAGCAATGATGGAAATAAAAGGAAGGGTCAGGAGTGGAATTAAAATACAAGGTGAAAGGATATCAATGATACGATTCGCTGATGACATTGCTATCCTGAGTGAAAGTGAAGAAGAATTAAATGATCTGCTGAACGGAATGAACAGTCTAATGAGTACACAGTATGGTTTGAGAGTAAATCGGAGAAAGACGAAGGTAATGAGAAGTAGTAGAAATGAGAACAGTGAGAAACTTAACATCAGGATTGATGGTCACGAAGTCAATGAAGTTAAGGAACTCTGCTACCTAGGCAGTAAAATAACCAATGACGGATGGAGCAAGGAGGACATCAAAAGCAGACTCGCCATGGCAAAAAAGGCATTTGTGGCCAAGAGAAGTCTACTAATATCAAATACCGGCCTTAATTTGAGGAAGAAATTTCTGAGGATGTACGTCTGGAGTACAGCATTGTATGGTAGTGAAACATGGACTGTGGGAAAACCGGAACAGAAGAGAATCGAAGCATTTGAGATGTGGTGCTATAGACGAATGTTGAAAATTAGGTGGACTGATGAGGTAAGGAATGAGGAGGTTCTACGCAGAATCGGAGAGGAAAGGAACATGTGGAAAACACTGATAAGGAGAATGGACAGGATGATAGGACACCTGCTAAGACATGAGGGAATGTCTTCCATGGTACTAGAGGGAGCTGTAGATGGCAAAAACTGTAGAGGAAGACAGAGACTGGAATACGTCAAGCAAATAATTGAGGACGTAGGTTGCAAGTGCTACTCTGAGATGAAGAGGTTAGCACAGGAAAGGAATTCGTGGCGGGCCGCATCAAACCAGTCAGTAGACTGATGACCAAAAAAAAAAAAATATGGTAATGTACTGGGAGTGCCAGTCCTGACAAAACTCTACCATCTGGTGAGTAAGATGTACGAAACAGGCGAAATACCCTCAGACTTCAAGAAGAATATAATAATTCCAATCCCAAAGAAAGCAGGTGTTGACAGATGTGAAAATTACCGAACAATCAGTTTAATAAGCCACAGCTGCAAAATACTAACGCAAATTCTTTACAGACGAATGGAAAAACTAGTAGAAGCCAACCTTGGAGAAGATCAGTTTGGATTCCGTAGAAATACTGGAACACGTGAGGCAATACTGACCTTACGACTTATCTTAGAAGAAAGATTAAGGAAAGACAAACCTACGTTTCTAGCTTTTGTAGACTTAGAGAAAGCTTTTGACAATGTTGACTGGAATACGCTCTTTCAAATTCTAAAGGTGGCAGGGGTAAAATACAAGGAGCAAAAGGCTATTTACAATTTGTACAGAAACCAGATGGCAGTTATAAGAGTCGAGGGACATGAAAGGGAAGCAGCCCTTGGGAAGGGAGTGAGACAGGGTTGTAGCCTATCCCTGATTTTATTCAGTCTGTATATTGAGCAAGCAGTAAAGGAAACAAAAGAAAAATTTGGAGTAGGTATTAAAATCCATGGAGAAGAAATAAAAACTTTGAGGTTCGCCGATGACATTGTAATTCTGTCAGAGACAGCAAAGGACTTGGAAAAGCAGTTGAATGGAATGGACAGTGTCTTGAAAGGAGGATATAAGATGAACATCAACAAAAGCAAGACGACGATAATGGAATGTAGTCGAATTAAGTCTGGTGATGCTGAGGGAATTAAATTAAGAAATGAGACAGTTAAAGTAGTGAAGGAGTTTTGCTATTTGGGGAGAAAAATAACTGATGATGGTCAAAGTAGAGAGGATATAAAAGGTAGACTGGCAATGGCAAGAAAAGCGTTTCTGAAGAAGAGAAATTTGTTAACATCGAGTACAGATTTAAGTGTCAGGAAGTCGTTTCTGAAAGTATTTGTATGGAGTGTAGCCATGTATGGAAGTAAAACGTGGGTGATAAATAGTTTAGACAAGAAGAGAATAGAAGCTTTCAAAATGTGGTGCTACAGACAAATGTTGAAGATTAAATGGGTAGATCACATAACTAATGAGGAGGTATTGAATAGAATTGGGGAGAAGAGGAGTTTGTGGCACAACTTGACAAAAAGAAGGGACCGGTTAGTAGGACATTTTTCTGAGGGATCAAGGGATCACAAATTTAGCATTGGAGGGCAGCGTGGAGGGTAAAAATCATAGAGGCAGACCAGGAGATGAATACACTAAGCAGATTCAGAAGGGCGTAGGTTGCAGTAAGTACTGGGAGATGAAGAAGCTTGCACAGGATAGAGTAGCATGGAGAGCTGCATCAAACCAGTCTCAGGACTGAAGACCACAACAACAACAACAACAACAACATGGTAATGTAAAATATGGTTTGCGTGCAATTTTCCTATCACATAACTGTTTCTTTATTCCATCCAAGGCTTGCTGGCATTCCTTACTCCATTCCCATATTACATTTCTTCTTAAATGATTAATCAAACAAGGCACATTCAAATACAGATTTCTTACAAATTTTCTATAGAATCCAGCTAACCCAGAAAAACTAATTTCAACTTCTTCTTTGACTTAAGGACAGGAAAGTTTGCTATGGCTAATACATCACTACCACGCAAAATCCCTTCCTCTGTAATGCTGGGACCAAGAAATTTCAACTATTTCACAGTGAATTTTAACTTTCCCAATTCTAATGACATGCCTCCTTCACTTAACTTTTTCCCTACATCTTTTAATTTTCTCAAATGCTCTTACCAATTTTTACCAATAACTAAAACATCATCTACATATATTTTCAAACGAGCAAGTAATTCCTTTGGCAGGACAAAACCTAAAACTCAAAACACTCTGGTACACAAATGTTTAATCCAAATGGTAAAACACTGTACTGGTAAGTTCTGCAGCTATACAGAAAAGCAGTGTAATTCCTGGAGTTGGGTTCCAGTGATACCTGGTGAAAATAAGGTGAGATCAAAATAGTCATATAGGTTACATCTTCTAATTTGTCCAATACTTTGTCTATATTTTCAGGATGGTCAGTTTCTCTCTCTAATATTTTATCTGTGTGTCTGGAATCTAATAAAAGTCTTATCCCTCCATCTCACTTCCATACTACAGTGAGTGGGCTATTATACTCACTGCAGCTCCTCTCGATAAATCCTCAGCTTTTCATTTTTTGTGATTCCCTTTCTATAGGTTTTAAGCCTCCATCTCATTTCCATACTGCAATGAATGGGTTATTATATTCACTGTAGCTTCTCTCTATAAGTCCCCAACTTTGAGGTTTACCAATGACATTGTATTTCTGTCAAAGACAGCAAAGGACTTGGAAGAGCAGCTGAACAGAATGGAAAGAGTCTTGAAAGGAGGATATAAGATAAACAACAAAAAGCAAAATGAGGATAATGGAATGTACTTGAATTAAATCAGGTGATGCTATGGAATTAGATTAGGAAATGAGACACAAAATAGTAGAGGAGTTTTACTATTTGGGAAGCAAAATAACTGATGATGGTCAAAGTAGGAAGGATATAAAATGTAGATTGACAATAGCAAGAAAAGAATTTCTGAAGAAGAGAAATTTGTTAACATCAAGTATAGATTTAAGTGTCAGAAAGTCCTTTCTGAAAGTATTTGAATGGAGTGTAGCCTTGTATGAAAGTGAAACATGGACGGCGAAAAGACACTCTCGGCGGAGTGGGGAGGATTTCATGAAGGATGGATCTCATTTCATGAGGAAGTTTTATCCCTGCTGGAGAGCAACATTCAGAGTCTGATCCAGTCCCGGGAAGTATCCTGTCACAAGTGGGGCACTTTTGTGGTTCTTCTGTGGGAGGTTCTCCGCCGAGAGTGTCTTTCCGCCGTCCACCTAACCTTCGTAACCTCTTAGTTCATCCCTATGAAATCCCCAAACCACCTTCCTTACCCTCTGGTTCCTACCCTTGTAACTGCTCCCGGTGTAAAACCTGTCCAATGCACCCTCCCACCACCACCTACTCCAGTCCTGTAACCCGAAAGGTGTACGCAATCAAAGGCAGAGCCACGTGTGAAAGCACCCATGTGATTTACCAACTGACCTGCCTACACTGTGAAGCTTTCTATGTGGGAATGACCAGCAACAAAGTGTCCATTTGCATGAATGGACACAGGCAGACAGAGTTTGTTGGTAATGAGGATCACCCTGTGGCTAAACATGCCTTGGTGCACAGCCAGCACATCTTGGCACAGTGTTACACCGTCCGGGTTATCTGGATACTTCCCACTAACACCAACCTATCCGAACTCCAGAGATGGGAACTTGCTCTTCAATATATCCTCTCTTCTCGTTATCCGCCAGGCCTCAACCTCCGCTAATTTCAAGTTGCCGCCACTCATACCTCACCTGTCTTTCAACAACATCTTTGCCTCTGTACTTCCGCCTCGACTGACAACTCTGCCCAAACTCTTTGCCTTTAAATATGTCTGCTTGTGTCTGTATATGTGTGGATGGATATGTGTGTGTGTGCGAGTGTATACCTGTCCTTTTTTCCCCCTAAGGTAAGTCTTTCCGCTCCCGGGATTGGAATGACTCCTTACCCTCTCCCTTAAAACCCACATCCTTTCGTCTTTCCCTCTCCTTCCCTCTTTCCTGATGAGGCAACAGTTTGTTGCGAAAGCTTGAATTTTGTGTGTATGTTTGTGTTTGTTTGTGTGTCTTTCGACCTGCCAGCGCTTTCGTTTGATAAGTCGCATCATCTTTGTTTTTTGATATATATATATATATATATATATAAAAAAATCAAAGATGAGGTGACTTACCGAACGAAAGCGCTGGCAGGTTGATAGACACACAAACATACACACAAAATTCAAGCTTTCGCAACAAACTGTTGCCTCATCAGAAAAGAGGGAAGGAGAGGGGAAGACGAAAGGAAGTGGGTTTTAAGGGAGAGGGTAAGGAGTCATTCCAATCCCGGGAGCGGAAAGACTTACCTTAGGGGGAAAAAAGGACAGGTATACACTCGCACACACGCACATATCCATCCACACATACAGACACAAGCAGACATATTTAAAGACAAAGAGTTTGGGCAGAGATGTCAGTCGAGGCAGAAGTGTAGAGGCAAAGAAGTTGTTGAAAGACAGGTATATATATATATATATATGGTAAAAATACAGTCCTATTGAATTTTTTGCTCGTTTATAGAAAGATGATATACCATCCTTGAATATGCATATTCGCTGGCAGGTTGATAGATACACAAACAAACACAAACATACACACAATATTCAAGCTTTCGCAACCAACGGTTGCTTCATCAGGAAAGAGGGAAGGAGAGGGAAAGACGAAAGGATGTGGGTTTTAAGGGAGAGGGTAAGGAGTCATTCCAATCCTGGCAGTGGAAAGACTTACCTTAGGGGGGGAAAAAGGACAGGTATACACTCACACACACACACATAATCATCCGCACATACACAGTCACAAGCAGACATTTGTAAAGGCAAAGAGTTTTGTGTGTATATTTGTGTTTGTTTGTGTGTCTATCGACCTGCCAGCACTTTCGTTTGGTAAGTCACATCATCTTTGTTTTTATATATATACAGGGTTATTACAAATGATTGAAGCGATTTCACAGCTCTACAATAACTTTATTATTTGATATATTTTCACAATGCTTTGCACACACATACAAAAACTCAAAAAGTTTTTTTAGGCATTCACAAATGTTCGATATGTGCCCCTTTAGTGATTCGGCAGACATCAAGCCGATAATCAAGTTCCTCCCACACTCCGCGCAGCATGTCCACATCAATGAGTTCGAAAGCATCGTT
Organism: Schistocerca serialis cubense; assembly: GCF_023864345.2. Classification (NCBI taxonomy): domain Eukaryota; kingdom Metazoa; phylum Arthropoda; class Insecta; order Orthoptera; family Acrididae; genus Schistocerca; species Schistocerca serialis. The sequence goes on along the minus strand of NC_064644.1, from coordinate 312,576,279 downwards.
GATGTGAGCTCGCAGTTCTGGCACATTTCTTGGTAGAGGAGGTTTAAACACTGAATCTTTCACATAACCCCACAGAAAGAAATTGCATGGGGTTAAGTCGGGAGAGCGTGGAGGCCATGACATGAATTGCTGGTCATGATCTCCACCACGACCGATCCATCGGTTTTCCAATCTCCTGTTTAAGTAATGCTGAACATCATGATGGAAGTGCGGTGGAGCACCATCCTGTGGTACGTTTAGCTCCCTGCTTGCTTTATTCGTCGACATCCGCGGGCTATGCGTGAAACTTGCCCGCACGCGTTCAACCGTTTCTTCGCTCACTGCAGGCTGACCCATTGATTTCCCCTTACAGAGGCATCCAGAAGGTTTAAATTGCGCATAGCATCGCCGAATGGAGTTAGCAGTTGGTGTATCTTTGTTGAACTTCATGCTGAAGTGTCGTTGCACTGTTATGACTGACTGATGCGAGTACATTTCAAGCATGACGTACGCTTTCTCGGCTCCTGTCGCCATTTTGTCTCACTGCACTCTCGAGCGCTCTGGCGGCAGAAACCTGAAGTGCAGCTTCAGCCGAACAAAACTTTATGAGTTTTTCTACGTATCTGTATATATATATATATATCTAAAAAGAAAGATGATGAAACTTACCAAACAAAAGCGCTGGCAGGTCGATAGACACACAAACAAACACAAACATACACACAAAATTCTAGCTTTCGCAACCAATGGTTGCCTCGTCAGGAAAGAGGGAAGGAGAAGGAAAGACAAAAGGATATGGGTTTTAAGGGAGAGGGTAAGGAGTCATTCCAATCCTGGGAGCGGAAAGACTTACCTTAGGGGGAAAAAAGGACAGGTATACACTCGCACACACACACATATCCATCCACACATACACAGACACAAGCAGACATTTGTAAAGGCAAAGAGTTTGGGCAGAGATGTCAGTCGGGGCAGATGTACAGAGGCAAAGATGAAGTTGAAAGACAGGTGAGGTATGAGCGGCGGCAAATTGAAATTAGAAATTAGCGGAGATTGAGGCCTGGCGGATAGCGAGAAGAAAGGATATGCTGAAGGGCAAGTTCCCATCTCCGGAGTTCTGACAGGTTGGTGTTAGTGGGAAGTATCCAGATAACCCGGACGGTGTAACACTGTGCCAAGATGTGCTGGCCGTGCACCAAGGCATGTTTAGCCACAGGGTGATCCTCATTACCAACAAACACTGTCTGCCTGTGTCCATTCATGCGAATGGACAGTTTGTTGCTGGTCATTCCCACATAGAACGCTTCACAGTGTAGGCAGGTCAGTTGGTAAATCACGTGGGTGCTTTCACACGTGGCTCTGCCTTTGATCGTGTACACCTTCCGGGTTACAGGACTGGAATAGGTGGTGGTGGGAGGGTGCATGGGACAGGTTTTACACCGGGGGCGGTTACAGGGGTAGGAGCCAGAGGGTAGGGAAGGTGGTTTGGGGATTTCATAGGGATGAACTAAGAGGTTGCGAAGGTTAGGTGGACGGCGGAAAGACACTCTTGGTGGAGTGGGGAGGATTTCATGAAGGATGGATCTCATTTCAGGGCAGGATTTGAGGAAGTCGTATCCCTGCTGGAGAGCCACATTCAGAATCTGATCCAGTCCCGGAAAGTATCCCGTCACAAGTGGGGCACTTTTGGGGTTCTTCTGTGGAAGGTTCCGGGTTTGAGGAGATGAGGATGTGGCTCTGGTTATTTGCTTCTGTACCAGGTCGGGAGGGTAGTTACGGGATGCAAAAGCTGTTTTCAGGTTGTTGGTGTAATGGTTCAAGGATTCCGGACTGGAGCAGATTCGTTTGCCACGAAGACCAAGGCTGTAGGGAAGGGACCGTTTGATGTGGAATGGGTGGCAGCTGTCATAATGGAGGTACTGTTGCTTGTTGGTGGGTTTAATGTGGACGGACGTGTGGAGCTGGCCATTGGACAGGTGGAGGTCAACGTCAAGGAAAGTGGCATGGGATTTGGAGTAGGACCAGGTGAATTTGATGGAACCAAAGGAGTTAAGGTTGGAGAGGAAATTCTGGAGTTCTTCTTCACTGTGAGTCCAGATCACGAAAATGTCATCAATAAATCTGTACCAAACTTCGGGTTGGCAGGCCTGGGTAACCAGGAAGGCTTCCTCTAAGCGACCCATGAATAGGTTGGCATACGAGGGGGCCATCCTGGTACCCATGGCTGTTCCCTTTAATTGTTGGTATGTCTGGCCTTCAAAAGTGAAGAAGTTGTGGGTCAGGATGAAGCTGGCTAAGGTAATGAGGAAAGAGGTTTTAGGTTGCGAAAGCTTGAATTTTGTGTGTATGTTTGTGTTTGTTTGTGTGTCTTTCGACCTGCCAGCGCTTTTGTTTGGTAAGTTTCATCATCTTTCTTTTTAGATATATTTTTCCCACGTGGAATGTTTCCCTCTATTATACTCATGTATATATATATATATATATATATATATATATATATATATATGCTTGTGTCTGTATATGTGTGGATGGATATGTGTGTGTGTGTGTGTGTGTGTGTGTGTGTGTGCGAGTGTATACCCGTCCTTTTTTTCCCCCTAAGGTAAGTCTTTCCACTCCCGGGATTGGAATGACTCCTTACCCTCTCCCTTAAAACCCACATCCTTTTGTCTTTCCCTCTCCTTCCCTCTTTCCTGATGAGGCAACAGTTTGTTGCGAAAGCTTGAATTTTGTGTGTATGTTTGTGTTTGTTTGTGTGTCTATCGACCTGCCAGTGCTTTCGTTCGGTAAGTCACATCATCTTTGTTTTTTGATATATTTTTCCCACGTGGAATGTTTCCCCCTCTCTCTCTCTCTCTCTCTCTCTCTCTCTCTCTATATATATATATATATATATATATATATATATATATATATATATATATATATATGTGTGTGTGTGTGTGTGTGTGTGTGTGTTGTTATTTACTTTACTATCAATATGTAATTGATATGCAATATAACAGCAGGTTTCCAGTTTTTATATTTGCAACTTTTGTAACCTTTCTTACTATATATTAGTACTAAAAATCTTCACTTAATTATATATCTTCATGTGACTTTCTCTAAACTACATTTTATATATAATCTACATGGAAATTATCCTAATATTATTTTGGCTTATGGAATGTTCTCGGACAAAGTACTTAACATCTTGGTAAGCTCTTTGACAATGTATAATGAAGATGGATATTGATAAGAAATACTTTTCTTATGTTTTGATGTTAATACTGTGGATATTGAGAAAGCAGGCATGAGCTTAAAAAAAAGAAAGAAAAAAAGAAAGAAAACAGTGATTCTAACAGAAAAACTGTTGACTCCAAGCTGTGTCATTTAAGAACCTGAATCTCATACATTCATACATGATATTGCACAACATGATTTCATTGTTGGACACTGAGGCCTTTTCAGAGTTAAGTGAACTTTCCTACATATACAAATGTTTTGTGCATTATCTCTTGGACTTACAAATACATCACTTCATAACAGTTTTTGTTTTTGTGCAACATCTACAAGACTTAAATCTTAAAAGCTAAATCAAAGTTGCTGAATAAAACTAGAAACATCAATATTCTTTTCATTTTTAGTGTCATGACAGTGTATATTCTCTCTGGTGGCAAATTCTGTTATGGTGATTTTAGCATATATCAATGATGCTTAAATATAAATATTTATCACTATCAATATTTTGATTTTAGTAAGTAAAGTACATCAGTGTTCCTTGGATCAACCTTACACATTATTCATATACCATTTTTCCGAATCAGTAGAACACCATAGACATGACACGATTGACCCCATAGATACATCTACATCTACTATATCTATACTCTGCAAACTGCTATGAGGAGCATGGAAAAGGGTATGTCCCATTGTGCCAGTTATTAGGGTTTCTTCTTGTTCCGTTTATGTATGGAGCATGGAAAGAATGATTGTCTGTGTATGCAGTAATTATTGTAATCTTATGCTCATGATCCCTCTGTGAGTGATACATAGGGGTTTGTAGTATACTCCTTGAGCAATCATTGAAAGCCAGTTCTTGAAACTTCATTAACAGACTTCCTCAGGATAGTTTACATCTATCTTCAAGAGTCTTCCAGTTCAGTTCCTTCAGTATATCTGTGACACACTTATCTCTGTAACACACTCTTTTCAGATTCAACAAACCTGTGACCATTCATGCTGCTCTTCTCTGTATATATTCAGTATCCTCAATTAGTCCCATCTGGTATGGGTCCCACACACTTGAGAAATATTCTAGAACTGTTCACATGAATGAATTGTGAACAATCTCCTTTGTAGACTGATTGCACTTCCCCAGTATTCTAACAATAAACCAAAGCCTACCACTGCTTTACCCACAACTGAATCCATGTGATTCAGTATTCGTATCCCTACAAAGCGTTACACCCAGGTATTTGTATGAGTTGACTGATACCAACAGTGATGCATTGATACTATAGCTATAGGATCTTACTTTTTTTTATTTTGTGAAGTTCAAAATTTTACATTTCTGAACATTTAAAGCAACTTGCCAATCTCTGCACCACTTTGAAATTATATCAAGATCTGACTGAATATTTATGCAGCTCCTTTCAGATAGTACTTCATTATAGATAACTGCATTATCTGCAAAAATCCTGATTTTGCTAATAATATTGTCTGCAAGGTCATTAACATAAACACGAACAGCAAGGGTCCCAACACACTTCCCTGGGTCACACCCAAACTTACTTCTACATCTGACGATGGCTCTCCACCCAAGATAACATGCTACATCCTCCCTACCAAAAAGTCCTCAACTCAGTCACAAATTTCACTTTATCCACCATGATCATACTTTTGACAATAGGCTTTTCAATCAAGAAATAGTGTGTGTACCTGATTGCCTTGGTCCAAAGCTTTCAGTATATCATGTGAGAAAAGTGCAAGTTGGGATTCACGTGATTGATGTTTTCTAAATCCATGCTGGTTGATTTACAATAGATTATAGTAAGAAGATGGGCTAACTTGGCCACAAATTCAGAATAGATTTTGACAGGTATTCCACTGAGACCTTGAGCTTTGTTCAGTTTTAATGATTTCAGCTCATTTCTCAAAGCCACTGACACTAATTCTTACTGCATTCCTCTTTTCAGAGGTATGAGGGTTAAACTGGGTTAATTCTCCTGACTTTTCCTTTGTACAGGAATATCTGAAAACCCCATAGTAACAGCCCATAAATTATATGTGATTGAAAATGTCCAAAGTAAGCCTTCCTAAGATATTTATTACTCACTAGATCAGCTGATTTCTGTGGGAGATAGGACACCTCTGATATCTTTTTGCAGACATGTCTAATGTGGGGTTGCCAGTTTAGTATGGAATCAATTTGTATTCCAAGCAGTTTCACAGATTTTAATTCTACGCCTTTAACAAGTCCCAGCTGCAGATGCTCAGTTTTCTCTCAGTTACATAGTAGTTTGTTAGATGAGAACCAGGATTAAGATGTTGTGGAGAGATCCTCCTGTGATTTCTTGTGTAGCCTTGACATAGATTGATCTGTGGTGATCAAAGCTATATTATCCACATAGCAGATAAGTGACTGAGGGCCAACATAATGTGGTAAATTGGTTAAATCCAACAGTGAGGAAGAATGATCCAAGGCGCACCATGCATGACTTTCTTCGAGGAAGAGTGTCTGTTTTGGATTGACAGAAATTGTCTCCTGTTATTTAGATAAGAGAGAATTATTTGCAATGTATTATTTGTATTGCAGTGCATTATATATTCCATGATGATGCAGTTTGGCTAGTAAGATGTCAAATGGGGTACAGTCAAATACCTTAATCAAATCACATAGCTCAAGATTGACTGTATTCTGATTTTCAAATGCTGTTAATGTCCAATTAACAGTTTCAAGGAATACAGAAGTGGAATTTTTTAACTGTTGAAAACCATGTTGTTTATTACGAAGAAGGCCACATTTTTAAAAGTAATTACTAAGCTGTATGTGAAAAATTGCTTCAAATATTATGAAAAAGATTTTTAATGTATCATACTGTAAGACATTTCATCATCTTCTTCATCTTCTTATGGCACTTGTAATTTCTTGCCTTTAAGGGAAGTCTCTCACACTCCATTCTTTGTAGATGTTCATTCCATTTTCTTCTGTAATCTCAAATTTTATCACTGAGGCTAAAGACTTGCAATTTTTACCTAATATCTTGATTTCTTAGGCTGTCTTCTCTTGTGCAACCTTTAACATCTCCAAGGAATTTCATTTCTTGAACCTGAATCCAGCTTTCTTGCTTTTTGGTAATCATCAATGTCTCACTTCTATAGAGTAATGTGGGGACTGCAACATTTTTGTAAAATTTAGTCTGAGTGTCTTTCCTGGTTTTGGTTTTTAGATTCCTGTTGATTGTTCCACATACCTGACTGAATTTACTAAGCTTTACTTCAATATCTCTGCTGTAGCCATATATCCTTCACATCTGAGGTTTACTGCTCTAAAAATCTTCTGGTCTACTACTATTTTGATTCTGATTGGTTCTTTCCTCATGAAGGCCATTGTTTTAGATTTTTCTTTTGAAATTTCCATGTTAAATTTTGCACTTATTTGTTTTAGCAAGTAGATTTCTTTCTGAAGGTCATCTTCCTTATCTGCTAGGATCACTGCATCATCAGCATATAGTAAATTATTTAAAAGAATGTTCCTGTCTAGGTAGATGCCTTTCTGAAGTTCTAATTTCCGTATATGTATCATTTCATTAATGTAGATGTTGAACAAAGTTGGAGAGATGCAACAGTCTTGTCATGCCCCTTTGTTAGTTGGTATTTCATTAGTTGTTTTACCATTGAGATCTAGAGTGATATTTGTGTCTTGATATAAAATTTTTATTGCATTTACTAGATGCTTTGGATATCCACGATTCATCATTATTTTCCAAACTTTCTGTCTATTGACACTGTCAAAAGCTTTTTTTAAGTCGATAAAAGCAATGTGTGTGTCTTTATTATACTCTCTCTGTTTTTTTTATTATTTGCTGTAGACTAAAAACTGCATCTATTATTGAGCATCCTTTCCTAAAACCCATTTGCTACTCATGCAGTACAGCGTCTGCTATGTTTTTAAGTCTTATATTTAAAATCTTGGCATACAGCTTGTATGCTGAGACCAGTAAACTTATTCCTCTGTAATTACTGCATAGGCTTTTATCTCCTTTTTTAAAAATTGATATCACTCTAGCTGTTTTCCAGTCTTTGGTAATTCTCTTCTTCTTCCAACATTCATTGAAGATATGTAGCAGTCGTTGGTGTAGCATCGTTCCTCCATAGCTTAATAATTCAGCATTAATGCCATCTTTTCCTGTTGCTTTTTTGTTCTTAAGTGATGTTAGTGCAGATGTTAATCATCAGACTGTATTTCATCTCATCCTTTTTCATCTAGTTGTTTCGTGAAACATTAAGAATGTTTATCCCACAATGGTACATGAGGGAAGCTCCACCACAGTTTACTACTAACTCACTAACTTCTACTAGCAGCAGCATAAATGTAAACTGAAGATACATTTATACCAATAGTTCACAGAGTATGATTCACGTCAATAAATACATCAAGATACAAGTACATTTTCTTGAGCCTGAATGCTTGAAGTTCTTTGACATTTGTAGGGCAAGGCAGAACTTTTATGGTGGCAACATGATGAACTAAACCTTTAACAGCATCCTGAGAAACCTCAGACATCAAATACGCAATAAATGGTTGTAAAAAGTGTGACTTGGCCAAGTTGCACTTCAACCCTGCAGTACGTAGGACCATGAACAAGATGCATAAGGTGTGTGAATGCCCTTCCATGGATGCACCTGTCATGAGAATGTCATTAAGATAGTTGACACTGCCCCCCCCCCCTCCAAATGGACATCATTAACTGTCCCGGAAAACAATTATTAGTACAACCTGGGGTACACGTAAGTAGGCTTCATATAAGCCAGTTTTGGAGAAAAACTGTCTCCTGGTTAGCTTAGGCAATAACTCGTCCAGACAGGTCAAGGGTAGGTGTCAATGATAGGTTGAGCGTTAACTGAAATTTTAAAGTTGCTGCAGAGGCATAGCTGATCAGCCAATTGTTTAAGGATCTTAAGGGAGGCTGACCTTTCACTTGATGTAATAGTCTGTATGACTGCTAACAATGCCAGTCTGCCTCATTCTGATTTCACTTGATTATATAAACCCACTGGAATAAGGTATGCATGGCAAAAGCACAAAATTAGTGGCAGAGATTCTAACTGCTGGTAAAGGACCTGGTCAGAAACAAGGTGCATCATATCTGAAAGAAAAATTGAAAACATCCAACAAATTTTTGGTGCCAACCACCAAAATGATGAAAGAATGAACCACAGATTCATACATACTGGGAGCTGTAAATCACCCCAAAACTGGCATATGCTGTTTGTTGTAACCCACCAGATGTCGAGTACCCAGAGACAATGCTGGAGATTCCAAATCCACATAAGTTTGTAAGTTCAGTAAAGTCACAGCTGCACCCATGACCACTTGTTTTTCCACTACTCACACTTTGATAAACAGTTTGTTATGATTCAGAAGCATCGAGACACACAATTAACATCCATGTTGATGTCCACAGGAAGGGGCTGGGAATGACACACAAATGCTATATGTCCTTTTTGCTACAGCTGTTGCGTGTCAACCAGTGCTTAGAGCATGCAGCCATGTCACGTTGCACGAAACAGTATGGGCAATATGGGAGTGTGTAGCACTGCCATTGCTATGGTGGCTGTGATTTGTTGTAGTTTGGCTCATCACTGTCCAGTGCAGTATGGAAACCATGTTTATAAAGCTGTCATGTCTTCCTCCTCCTGAGAACTGACTAACAGCCAATAAACAGGAACAGGAGCCACCACAGTAGTATCTCACCAAGCCTCAATCTGATCACCAACAGCACAAGATACCTTGAAAGACTGAGCAATTTTTAACACTTCAGCCAAAGATAGTTTCTCCCACTAGTGTTCACTGATGCAACTCCTCATCAGGAGCCAACCGAATGATGGTGTCGTGGACCATAGAATCAGTGTAGAAATCATGATCAGTGCTGATAATATATTAACTTTTGCAACTGTGGCTGAGCAGTTCAGGAACCTGAGCATGGTAGGACTGATGGAGCTGTTTCTGATGACAATAGAACTCTGCATAAGTTGCAATGATGTGTGTATTTATCATGATAATTTGACAACAGCTTATACATTTTGACAAACAAAAGCAATGCACATTCCTGGAGCATGGCTAACTGGCACAATAGCTGGTAGATCTGAGGATAAGTTCAAGAAAGGAACAAAACCTTTTGCATGTTTGTATCCATGATGCCAAATATGAGGAAGTGTTGCTGAATCTGCTTCTCTTAAGCCTCCCACTCTTTGGCCACATCTTCACAAGGAGGAAAGGGCAGCAGGTACGCCAATAGAATAGAATAGAATAGAATAGAATAGAATAGAATAGAATATTTTTATTAGCCTTTCAGTATTTTTCATGCAATTGGCTTTGTCAAAGTGTGCAGAGGGTTTTAGTTCCAGTATGATATTTGAATAGTTACAGAAAGGGGAGAAAAAGAACTAAAGACCTTTTCTTCAGCATTATGTAAAACAATGTTTTATACAGTAATTAAATACACACATAAGAAAAGAATCACAGTAAATAACTAGCTTATATAATATCAAAACATTTTCTTCATAACTTAGGTAAAACATATATTTTGATGATTAGTTTCTAAGAATTCTACAATTGTATAGAATTCGTTGGTTTTTAGCCAGGTTTACAATGTATTCTTATATTTATTTAGTGGTACTGTATGAGCTGAGCATGGTAACTTATTGAAAAATTTTATGCTTAAGTACTTATAGTTATTATGGACTACAGCAAGTCTTGTGGAAGGCAGGTCCAGCAGGTGACTGTTTCTTGTACTGTGTGCATGCACATCACATCTCATGTTCAATTTTTTCAGATTTTCTCTGGCATATATTAAACAGTTATATATGTACATGCTTGGCACTGTCATTACGCCAAGAGATTTAAAATAATTTCTGCAGGACTCTCTGGGTGCTAACCCTTCCATGCACCTGATTGCTTTCTTCTGCCATCTGAAAATACATTCAGCCCCTGGGGAGTTACCCCAAAGCAATATTCCATATTGCAGTTGGGAATGAAAAAAAGCATAGTATGAGTGGAGTAGCAATTGTTTACTCACACTGTTTCTTAATTTATACAATAAGAAAAGTACTCGTGTTAGTTTACTACATAGATAATTGGTGTGTCCTTCCCATGAGAGCTTTTGGTCTATGATTAGTTCAAGTAATTTCACTGTTTTGTTTTCATTTTTAGTTACTTTGAGATTAAATATTATTTCTTCTGTTTTTGTTTGATTTATGCACAGCTGGTTAGCCTGACACCAGTAATTAGCCATTTGCATCATTTCTCTATTTTTGTCCAGTACACTCTGTAAATTCTCTCCTGTACTTATTAATGTCATATCGTCAGCATATAGTATGTTCTTACATGGTATGTAATTCGAGAAGTCATTAACATAGACAATGAACAGAAAAGGTCCAAGAACAGAGCCTTGGGGTATTCCTCTTTCTATAGGGAGTATTTCTGACTTCTGCTTATTTGCATATACAAGTTGTAACCTATTGCTTGGATAAGATTTGAATAGATGGAGTGTGTCATCTTCAAAGCCATAATATTTTTACATTTTGATGAGTATGTCATGTGACACCGAGTCAAATGCTTTACTTAGGTCAATAAGTGTTCCAGACATTAATACCCTTTTTTCATACCCTTCATAAACATTGCTCACCAGAGCTTCTACTGCTTTTACAGTTGATAGGTGTGACCTGAAGCCAAACTGTCGTTCATTTAAAATTTTGTTGGTTTCAAAATACCTGTATATCTGCTTATGCACACAGTTTTCTACTAACTTGGATATGATTGTTACTATTGAAATGGGTCTGTAGTTATTTGGGAGGTTAATTTCACCTTTATTATACACATGCAATGTAACTGTGAGCTTAAGACAGTTGGGGAATATTCCTTCATCAAGTACTCTGATAGTGAGAGAAGTGGCATTTCAATTCCTTTGCTATACATTTAATGATGAGATTACTGAGTCCATAATAATCTTCTGTTTTGGAATTACTTAATTTGTTTATTGACTTATGAATATCATTTAATGTGATTCGGGTCCAAGTGAACTTCTCACTTCTTGTCTGTTTTGCAGAAGTGAGCAATGCTTCTGCATCAGAGGCAGAACTGATGGGTGAGATGGTGACGCTATTTACAAAATATTCGTTGAGAATATTGCAGTCAATAGGGATACTCCTTTCATTATCAGTATTATTAATTTCCCTTTTAATGACAGTCCAGGCAGTTTTACATTTATTTTTAGAATTTAAAATATATTCATCATTTGCACGGCACTTAGCATTTTTTATTTCTAATCTGTAAAGGTTTCTCATTTTAGTGTAATTTTCCTTGTCCCTATCACTGTTATAAGATTTGTCTTTCATAATCATCAGTAGTATTCTGAGTTTGTTAAGTTGTGGGGTGTACCACTTGTTAGTATTTTGTTGCTTATGAGTAATATTACTCTGGTACCTTTTGGTTACCAAGGGGCATGTCATTTCTACTATATGCTCAATCTCTGTCAGGAAAATGGAAAAACATTTATTAATCGTTTTCTTGTTATCCATTACATGAGTTCAATCCATTTCTTTTAACTGGTTTATCATTTTGTTTACATTGGATTCACTTAGAATTCTATATGTCACTTCTCTCTCTGTAGAACTGAAGGCTGACTTTTCTATTTCAAGCCATAGCCCTGCGTGATCTGATATTCCTAATTCTATTACATCACATTGTATGGAGTCTCTTTGTACATTGCTAATAATGTTATCAAGGCATGTGTTCAGTCTAGTGGGTTTTTCATTGAGACAGTAATAGTTTAATGACTTCAGAGTGTTATTCATATTAATTACATGTTTTCTCTTTGCCCTTAGATCTATGTTAATGTCACCTATAATTACAATTCTATGCTGTTTATATTTTGACAACAACAATATTAAAGTATAAATTTTTTCAATAAATAATATCTCATCAGAGTCTGGTATTCGATAGATTTTGACAATTACAGTTTTCTGTTCATGCATTACCACACCAGCTACTTCTATTGTAGCTTCAAGGCTTATTCTACTAAGGTCTATAACTGAGTAATGCAATTCTAGGTTACTTTTGACATATATTGAGACCCCACCATGTGTAACACTTTTTCTGCAGTAGCTTGTAACTAACGAATATCCAAGTGGAACACACAAGTCTATTTCATTGTCTTTCATCCAGTGTTCATCGATGCATAGAACACTGCAGTTGATTTTATCAAGCCAGTATTGCAATTCATTGATTTTACATCAAAGAGATTGTACATTTATATGAAGGAGGAGGAAACTGTCACTGCTGCATAATGGTATTTTACTTTCACAGAACCTTCTTTATTCATTTATTTTCGCTACATGATCTACGGTTGCACAATTATCTGGATGAATTAGACTGCTGCAGTTTCCACTTAATGTGATTTCTAACTTTCCTTCGTTTGTAATGTCGTTTTCTCTAAAAAAAGGAGGTGTACAGTCATGCTCTGTGGGACTGTCTTTTAAGACAAGGCTGGTGCGTGCTCGTATTTCATTTACAACTATGTTTATCTCCTGACACAAAAATGTTTTCCCATGGTAATTTAGATGTTCACCGTGCTCAGTGTGCAAATTTCTTTCAAGTCTGCTAATATCCACTACATTGCACTTAGCATAAATGGAACATAGCTGTTTGATTTTAATATTTGTTTTACGAATCTCTTTGTTAACACATGAATTATAGATCAAGTCATGTCTATGAGGTATCGTCACAACAATAGTGTTTTCCATCTTTCTTACATCTAAAAATTTTTTCAAACCTGTTATACACTTTTTGGCTTCATTATGTGCTACATCATTTGCACCAGCCACACAAACAACAAAGTCACTGTCCCTTGTTGTATTCTTGTGTTCTGAGATGTCTTCAACAATATTTTCTGTCCTCACACCAGGTTTTACGATGCCAGTTGCACGAATATCCGTATTCACATCCTGTAGAATATTTGCTAGCTTTCTTCTGTGGCTGTCCACTAGAAAAAGCACATTGTGTTTCTTTGTTCGCTGTTTCTGGCTGTTGGCGATGTTTTTGCAGCTTCTTACAATGTTTTTATCTTCACGTTGGGTGGCTTGTTCACTTTCAATGTTTATGGAGTTGCTGCTGCTTTCTGATAACACACTGAACTTGTTTGTGCACACAAGATTAGGTTTATTCCATGTATTTCGTTGTGAGCAAGGCACTTTTTAGTCACTTTGTTTGGCTTTACACGAGAAATAGTTTTTGAATTGTTTACACACTTTAGGCCACTGTTTCCACTTTGAAGGGCAATTGATTTGGGCCTATTTACATAGTTTTGACCGTTACTTTCACTGGCATTTGAGTTCCACCTATTTAAACAATTTTGACCATTACTTTCACTGGAATGTGTGTTTAAGTTGTTTATGCTCTTTAGGAGTTTACTGCTTGCAACCAATGTTTTTAACTCACGGTTTTCGTTCTCAAGTTTAGTGATACCTCATTTCAGTATATCAGCAACTAGCTGAAGACTTTTTAATCATTCATTTAACTTTCCGATTTCGCCTTTACCATTATTACAAACACTATTTTATACAACATGGCTGTAGCTTTTTGTCTCATTAATATTACTCACTTCTGCATTTGACACGCTTTCCCTTAAATATTGTACAGCTTCCCAATCCGTTGTAGTTCCTACCTCTTTTGTCAGCTGAACATGTAAGGCAGACTCGCATGCTTCACAACAAAACTTAATTCGATCTTTCGAATTTCTCACAAGACATATTTCACTGTTGCTTAGATCAACACAATCACTGTGAAACTGTTTTCTACACCATGATCCACAGATCATGAATATTTCCATGGTTTTTATTAATTTATTGTACTTAAGACACCATTTACTCTTGTCACTAGCCGCCATCTTGCTATGATTGGTGTGGAAGTGTGCACAGTCAATGTATCTGACAAGTTCATGACACATCCATAACAGCCTGCTCCTGCTTGAGGAAAGATTGGAGCACTGCCACCATGGACAAAAGGTCCAAAGGAATGACCAAATAGACTGAGTACACAGAAGGAAATACCACACTCATTACTAATTGTATCATTCTGTAAGAAACAAACAACAGCATGGGCACAATGAACTACATTTTATTCTTCTTCCACATAGACGCAAACAATAGTTGGGAACATAGACACAAACATAGAAACAACCCAGATACTGATACAAGTGGTTGCTGACAACAAGTATGAACACAATATGAGAACAAGTGCCTACTGCACAGCACTTATAAAGAGGAGGGTTCCGGCAAATGGTGTGGTGGATGCTGCACCATATGGGCAAGTCATGTGACCATTGCAGGCAGCATCTGATGGCCAGTCCCTGCAGATGTTGATGACTGTATATTCTAAGTGTGGCACACTGGTGGCCTAGTGGCATGGCACCTATCCACGTTTTACATACAAGGTTCTAGCAGTAACAATAGCCACTGGCGTGTAGTTATCAGGGAGAGGCTTTTTCCCCTTTTTTGTTTGTAGATATAACTTTTGAAATTTTGAGCTGACCAGGGAAAACTCCAAATTCTAGGAATTTATTAAAAATAAAAACAAATAAGTTGTATTGTCCATTTGATTGTGTAGTTAGATAGCCAATAGCAGTCCATAATTTTCAAGTTTGAAAATTTTGAAACAGAATGTACTGTATCTGTGGGAGTGATGAGATCCCAGTGGAATACATGCACTCTAGGAAGCTGATCAGCAAGTATATCATTTGCTGATGTATTTGATTGTTCAATTTTTTATCTTAATTAATTTATTATAATAGTAAAGCATTTATTGAACTCTTTTGGTTCAAGCAGAACATCTTGAGTTTGAGTAGAGGTGAATTCTTGTGTTATATCGCAAGCAGCCTTTCATTATTAAGAGCTCCTTCTATGTAGTTTTCATATGCAACTTGTTTGGCAAGTTTAAGTTTATAATGTTTTTTTTTATATTTCTGGTAAGCTTTAAAAGAAATATCATACTGCTCTGTGCCATATTTGCAATTATTTTTATACATTTTGTACGGCAAAAGCACCTTTTTCCTGATAACAACAAGATCATAAGTGTATCATTTATGCTTTTTATCTTCTCTGGATTTAGTATTGTCGCTTTTCAATGGTGAGCAGGAGTACCATAAGTCAACATTTGCCATAAACAAATTATTAAAGAGAGGTTCAATGGTTGATTTATCTACATCATAGTCATAAACAAGTTCCAGTTTACATTTCTAATGCAGTCCATGGGTAACTTAATAGATTCCTCTTTCTGATCTCTGATCCATGTTATGCTTGGTTTCTTATTTACAGCCACATAATCATTATCTGAGTCTGCATAATGGTGTATGAGGAGTAGGGGATCGTGATCTGTGAAACATTTACCTGCTATGTTAACAGTGCCTAGGTCTCTTGAGAAATTAACTATAATATTGTCCAAACAAGCATTGCCACATATAGGGCTATTGTTGGTACTACATAAATTCAATGATCTGAGTAAGTATAAAAATGTTTTTGCATTGGACTCCTCTGAGCCTAACAACTCTATGTTGTAACCACCACATATTGCAAATTTTTCTCATAATTTGTTCAAATTTCTCAAAAAAATTAATTAACATCACCATTTAGAGATCTATACAAACTAATAATTATGTTATTCTGATTGATCAGTCTTATATGACTAAATTCTCCATTTAATTTGGGGGATTATGAGCATACATTTCTTTTTAGAAAATTTTTATATATTTTCTGATAAATATTGTAAACTGTCCCCCATTTTTCTCCCTCTTCTACACATAATAGCTGTTGGAATGTACTTGTTAGTACAAAAAAATCAATTTGATTTTCTGCAATGTAGGAAAAGACAGACTGCTACTTACCATAAAGAGGACATGTTAAGTAGCAGACAGGCACAATTAAAAGACACTTACATAAAGCTTTTGGCTACACCCTTAATCAGTAGAAGAGAGACACACATGGAATTTGGTCCACGAGAAACAAAATAACGGAATGCAATTTAAAATTGAAGACCCACTCAGGTGCCACATTCAATGACCAATTAAATGGTTCTCTGTTTGATTTAAAACATAATAATTTCATAATGCATCTTAACATAGGCGGTCAATCAGTAGGAATGATGAACAAATTGTATGAACTTGAAGTATTTCTGGAGAACGCAAGTTCTGTAAAAGTTATATGCTTAAACAAGCACTGGCTTAAAAGTGAAAATATAAACTTGATAAACTCACTTTCAGGTTATAATTTAGCAGCAAGTTTTTGTAGAAATAATGGTTTTGGAGGATCATGATTATAGTCAAAGAATCACTGAGCTTTGAAGTCAGGCAGACTTTTAATTTTTACTATTAAAAACAGTCTTGATCATAATTTATTTAGTACGGTGACCGGTTTCAACCACTACTGTGGTCATCTTCAGACCTACAAGCATATACAAAGCTTTAATTAGAGGGCTACATACATTAAAGAAAATACATAAAGTTATAAAGCTATAAAACGATGAATTACCAATGAGTAAGAACCTACTTCTGCTAGAGAATCACTACTGGAGAAACCAGTGTATGTCTTACTATATATAATTATAATGGAAGGTGACATTCCACGTGGGAAAAATTATATATAAAAAACAAAGATGAGGTGACTTACCGAACAAAAGCGCTGGCAGGTCGATAGACACACAAACAAACACAAACATACACACAAAATTCAAGCTTTCGCAACAAACTGTTGCCTCATCAGGAAAGAGGGAAGGAGAGGGGAAGACGAAAGGAAGTGGGTTTTAAGGGAGAGGGTAAGGAGTCGTTCCAATCCCGGGAGCGGAAAGACTTACCTTAGGGGGAAAAAAGACAGGTATACACTCGCACACACGCACATATCCATCCACACACACAGACACAAGCAGACATATTTAAAGACCCTTTAAATATGTCTGCTTGTGTCTGTATGTGTGGATGGATATGTGCGTGTGTGCGAGTGTATACCTGTCCTTTTTTCCCCCTAAGGTAAGTCTTTCCGCTCCCGGGATTGGAATGACTCCTTACCCTCTCCCTTAAAACCCACTTCCTTTCGTCTTCCCCTCTCCTTCCCTCTTTCCTGATGAGGCAACAGTTTGTTGCGAAAGCTTGAATTTTGTGTGTATGTTTGTGTTTGTTTGTGTGTCTATCGACCTGCCAGCGCTTTTGTTCGGTAAGTCACCTCATCTTTGTTTTTTACTATATATAATGGAGGCTCCACCCACTTCTGATGGTATGATGTCATTACTAACCAATGAGTTATAAGTCGAATAACAATGTAAAATTTCTTAGTTAAGAGAACATTGTCAAGAAATAAAAATACACACACACTAAACTTAGCTTATTTAACAGCTATTGTCAATCAAGAAGCGTTAAAAATATTTAAACATGTAGGATAACTGAACTTCATTCTATGGAACAGTGTCCAACTTCACCATAGCAACCAGTGGTTCCAAATGGTTCACTAACAGGCCTTGAGAGGGCAACTCATGTTCTGTCAAAACGAAGTTAATTTATCCTACATGTTTAAATATTTTTAATGCTTCTTAATTGACAATATCTGTTAAATAAGCTAAGTTAAGTAAAAATTAAAAGTCTGCCTGACTTCAAAGCTCAGTGATTCTTCGACTAGAATCATGATCCTCCAAAACCATTATTTCTACAAAAACTTGCTGGTAAAGTATAACCTGAAAATGAGTTTATCAAGTTTATATTTTCACTTTTAAGCCAGTGCTTGTTTAAGCATATAACTTTTACACAACTTGTGTTCTCCAGATTATACTTCAAGTTCATACAATTTGTTCATCATTCCTACTGATTGACCACCTATGTTAAGATGCATTATGAAATTATTATGTTTTAAATCAAACAGAGAACCATTTAATTGGTCATTGAATGTGGCACCTGAGTGGGTCTTTAATTTTAAATTGCATTCCGTTATTTTGTTTCTCGTGGACCAAATTCCATGTGTGTCTCTCTTCTACTGATTAAGGGTGTAGCCAAAAGCTTTATGTAAGTGTCTTTTAATTGTGCCTGTCTGCTACTTAACATGTCCTCTTTATGGTAAGTAGCAGTCTGTCTTTTCCTACATTGCAGAAAATCAAATTGATTTTTTTGTACTAACAAGTACATTCCAGCAGCTATTATGTATAGAAGAGGGAGAAAAATGGGGGACAGATTACAGTATTTATCAGAAAATATATAAAAATTTTCTAAAAAAAATGTATGCTCATAATCCTCCAAATGAAATGGAGAATTTAATTATAGAAGACTGATCAATCAGAATAACATAATTATTAGTTTGTATATATCTCTAAATGGTGATGTTAATTAATTTTTTTGAGAAATTTGAACAAATTATGAGAAAAATTTGTAATATATGGTGGTTACAACATAGAGTTGTTAGGCTCAGAGGAGTCCAATGCAAAAACATTTTTATACTTACTCAGATCATTGAATTTATGTAGTACCAACAATAGCCCTATATGTGGCAATGCTTGTTTGGACAATATTATAGTTCATTTCTCAAGAGACCTAGGCACTGTTGACATAGCAGGTAAATGTTTCACAGATCACGATCCCCTACTCCTCATACACCATTATGCACATTCAGATAATGATTATGTGGCTGTAAACAAGAAACCAAGCATGACATGGATCAGAGTTCAGAAAGAGGAATCTATTAAGTTACTCATGGACTGCATTAGAAATGTAAACTGGAACTTGTTTATGACTATGATGTAGATAAATCAACCATTGAACCTCTCTTTAATAATTTGTTTATGGCAAATGTTGACTTATGGTGCTCCTGCTCACCATTGAAAAGCGACAATACTAAATCCAAAGAAGATAAAAAGCATTAATAATACACTTATGACCTTGTTGGTATCAGGAAAAAGGTGCTTTTGCCGTACAAAATGTATAAAAATAATTGCAAATATGGCACAGAGCAGTATGATATTTCTTGTAAAGCTTAAAAAAAAAAAAAAAAAAAAAAAAAAAAAAAAAAAAAAAAAAAAAAAAAAAAAAGAAAGAAAAAAAAAAAACATTATGAAGCCAAACTTAAACTTGCCAAACAAGTTGCATATGAAAACTACATAGAAGGAGCTCTTAATAATGGAAGGCTGCTTGCGATATAACACAAGAATTCACCTCTACTCAAAATAAAAATAAACACACACTTAACTTAGCTTATTTAACAGCTATTGTCAATTAAGAAGCGTTAAAAATATTTAAGCATGTAGGATAACTGAACTTCTTTCTTTGGAACAGTGTCCAACTTCACCATAGCAACCAGTGGTTCCAAATGGTTCACTAACAGGCCTTGAGAGGCCAACTCATGTTCTGTCAAAACAAAGTTAATTTATCCTACATGTTTAAATATTTTTAACGCTGCTTAATTGACAATAGTTGTCAAATAAGCTAAGTTAAGTGTATGTTTATTTTTATTTCTTGACAATGTTCTTTTAACTAAGAAATTTTACATTGTTATTAAACTTATAACTCATTGGTTAGTAATGACATCATACCATCAGAAGTGGGTGGAGCCTCCATTATATATAGTAAGACATACACTGGTTTCTCCAGTAGTGATTCTCTAGCAGAAGGAGGTTCTTACTCATTGGTAATTCATCGTTTTATAGCTTTATAACTTTATGTATTTTCTTTAATGTATGTAGCCCTCTAATTAAAGCTTTGTATATGCTTGTAGGTCTGAAGATGCCCACAGTAGTGGTTGAAACCGGTCACCGTACTAAATAAATTGTGATCAAGACTGTTTTTAGTAGTAAAAATCAAAAGTCTGCCTGACTTCAAAGCTCAGTGATTCTTTGACTATAATCATGATCCTCCAAAACCATTATTTCTACAAAAACTTGCTGCTAAATTATAACCTGAAAGTGAGTTTATCAAGTTTATATTTTGCTACAGGTATGGAGTGCGCGAGTATCACTGCCTCCTCTAAGTGTCCTTGTAAGTCGCCAAAAGCTTTAGCCATTTCTGGTATCCATTGCAGCTTTTTCTTTCCTGTGGTATTCTTGCCAGCCAATGTATTTGTAGTGTTGCCTGTGTTTCAGCAGTAATTGGTAAATGACGCTGGTAAAAATTTACCATACCGAGATAACGCCACAGTTGTTTATAGTCTGTGGTTTGGGTAGGTTGTGCAACATGTTGATCTTCTCTGTTCATGACTGTGTACCATCGGCTGAGACTATGTAGCCGAGAAAAGTTACTTGATGCTTGCCCGTGATGTATTTGCGTTCATTCAACACTACTCCATATGTATCGAGCCTCTGTCGTACCTCCTGAATATGTCTCTCATGTGATTCCATACCCTCTGAGAATACCAAAATATCATCCAGATATGCATAACAGAAAGGCAATCCCTGAAGCATTTCGTCAATGCACGTATGCCAGTTTTGGGCCACATTTTTGAGTCCAAATGGCATAAACAGAAATTTGAATAGACCAAAGCTGTGATCACCGCCATCTTTGCCACTTCAGCCAGAGCTACAGGACTATGATTGCATGCCTTACAACAATCAAGTACAGAGATTACTTTCACACCCACTAGAGCATAGGTAAACTTTTCCAAGATTGTTCTCATGTTCAATTGGTAGTAGTCACCACAGGAACACCCTGTGCTGTCTTTCTTGCATACTAGGTGGAGAGGGGATCCCCAAGAAATGTCAGATCTTCTAATTACCACAGCCTGGAGCATCTCCTCAAATATCGGTTTTGTCTCCACTAATTGTTCTAGAATTAATCTGTGGACGTGTCTTGATACTGGTGGACCTGAGATGGTGCGAATATAATGCACTGTATTATGTTTAACTACTGGAGTCTTTATAGTTTCTCGTTGGGGAGACTGTATAACTGAGCCACTGACTACTCCTAAAACAGCCTCTGCTGCACTGCACCAAAAACCTATTATCATGCCCCTATTTTATCTGGTAGTAAGTGAGTCATTTGCCAAGTCCTCGGTGTGTGCAAAATGAGACAAGATATCTGCTTCTAAGATCAGCTGTAAAATATCTGCCACTACAAAATTCCACTTGTAACTGGTAGTTAAACCAATATCTACCATGAGCTCTTTATAACTGTACATGTTTATTCTTGAATTGTTAACTGCTATCAATTTCAAAGGCTCCCACATGTCCTTCTTAAAAAAGCTTGGGGCTGGCAAGGTGCTCACTTCCAGTGGTGTCTATCAGGAAGTTGAGACCTGAGAGTCTATCTACCACTTGCGACCTGTGTGATGTTAGGTTATACACCCAGGGTGATGCAGAATGGCATAAAGGTGTAGCACACAGGAAGCCTTCAAGAGCCTTACCTTAACTGTGTGTGTTGCTGCCTATAACAATCACCCGGTTCATTGTTTGTATACGGTGCTGTTTGTGAGTGCCACAGCCCTTGATGCCTAGAGTGGGCTGTCCTTGCCATTTGGGTATTCACAAGGTTTTGTGCATCTCGTAGCTTGTGGCTCAAATCATCTGTGATACCAGCAAAAATTGTCAGTGTGAGCTTTATCCTGTTTGGAGTGTGACCTCTTCTTGCTACTGGTGGACCTGCTGGACATCTGCAGCTCCAAGTTATGTAGCCGAGTAGACATATTTTCCATCGTGTCTTGCAGTTTCCTGATCCCCACAGGGATGCCTTGTTTCTGCTGTAATCTGTGGCTGCACTGTTTAACTTTGATTCTTCGAACCATTCTGATGAGTCATCATTGGCTTCCATTGCAGAGGTGGCAGATGACGTTGCGACAGATGCTACAAGTGTCGACTGTAGAGTAGCGAAAATTTTGTCAGCTATTTGCAGTTGCTTGTCAAGACACTGTCCTTCATACACAATCAACGTCAGTTGAACTTGATGGGGAAGCTGCTGTTGCCAGACGTGCAGTAACAATTCATTGGATATCATGCTTGCGTCAACTATAGTGCGTAAATGCCTCCGAAATTCAGATGGGCTTCTGTCCCCGCATTTCTCCTATATCACCTGGGAAAGTTGCTGTTCAGGTAATTTCTTGCAGCGAGCAATCAATGCTGTTTTAAGTGTGGTATATGATTGATGGAGTGGTGGATGTATGATATCAGAGACAATCACTGTTGCCCTCTGATCCAGGTTGGTAATTGCGAGAGTGAATTTTTTATGGTCTTTGGTTATGAATTGTTGCTTGAATATATCCTCTATTATCGCAAACCATACTTTTGGTTGCATAGATGTGAACAGAAGTGCTCTTAACTGCAACTGTGGCATGGTTGATAACAGTGCATTGATGCGTGAAAAATCTTCGGCATGAAAGTGTGCTTGTGGTGTGGCTGCTATTACTGGAGTTTGCAAATTCATGGATTCCGTTTTTCTATCATTTGGTGTTGCAAGCTCCAATAGCCCAATCTCTTGCTTTAGCCATCATATCTCATTATTTGTTGCTTGCAGAATTTTGTTAGCTTCTTCCACCTTTGACGAAACTGCTGCACAATATTATGTTGCGAAAGCTTTTCTTATTTTTCCCGGGGTCACCAATTATGTAGACAACAAATTAAACCCACATACAGCTTTGCGCAAAATACTTTATTTTTCCATCTCAGAAAAGAAAACTAACTCAACTAACAGTCAAAGAGTAAAAACTTACATCTAATGTCTGCTGCACTTGCATGGCGTTAACAAAGCATGCATCACTGGCTACTTCCATGTTCCCACAATTTATTATTACAAGAGTTTTCAAGAGTTTTGTCTATTTCTCCAAAGGTTCCTTTTATCTGTGTTAAAAATGCATTAAACATTTTCTTTACCATAAAAACCTCATTCCACGATGATTTACTCAGATTTTTATTACTTACTGCATCCACCTTCACCATAAAGTCATCATTCTGAACTAATTTGCCTGGTGACATATTTTCACTTTGTACGCTCAAAAATAATGAAAAGTATCAAGAAACACAGTGCTCACATGTTCAGGTTCTTGATGTCCAATCAAGGGGTTAATTATTGGTTGTCGTATTACCGTCCACCAATATTGATTGTTAAATGAGTATCACTCTGTCCATAATTTTTGCACTGATGTTGCTTTATGTCTAAATTTATATATATTTCATCTGTCTTGATCTGCAAAACATAAATTTACTGCTATTTTCAAATTTCTCTCTTTTAAATTTTCCCAGACAGGAGCACCCACAATATTACAAACTTCTCCTCCAGAACTTCAGAAAAAATCGTATTAATGTACACTTTTTTTGGGTATACTGATTCAACTGTAATGCAGCCATTTTAAGCAAGTGCGGAGATAAATAAAACAATTTACTCATGTGGTTCTTGTAGCTCCTTGTTGATAATCTGTCCCACTGAAAACAATAGTTTAATGTTTAGATGATAAGACCAAGTTTTACACTCTAAGAAAAAAATAAAAATAAAGAGTGATGCACCGTGAATCAGACAGAAATTGGTAGATGTGATGTACTTGTGCAGACAAACAAATGATTACAATTTCAGAAAAATTGAATGATTTAATCAAGAGAAAGAACTTCACAAATTGAGCTAGTCAGTAATGCGTTGCCCCCCCACTCCCCCCCACCCTCCCTCTCCTTGAGCCCCTTATTCAAGCAGTTATTAGTCTTGGCACTTAATGACAGAGTTGTTGCGTGTTCTCCTGAGAGATATAATGTCAAATTCAGTCAGATGGTGTATTAGGTCACCAAAATCCGAAGAGAGTTTCAGGGCCCTGTCCACAATGCTCCAAGCTTTCTTAGTTGGAGAGAGATACGGAAACCTCGCTATCTAAGGTGGGGTTTGTCAAGCACAAAGACAAGCTGTAGAAACTCTCATCAGGCGCAGGCAGGCATTATCTTGCTGAAACTTAAGCCCAGCATCGCTTACCATGAAGGGCAACAAAACAGGGCATAGAATATTGTCAACATACCCTGTGCTGTACGAGAGCCATGGTGATAACCAAAGGGTCCTGCTATGGATTGAGTTGGCACCACAGACCATCTGGTTGTCAAGTCTTATGTTGGGTGATAATCAGGTTTGCATCTCATTATTGTCTGGAGTGTCTCCAGACACGTCTTTGGCCGGGAATGTCATTGAATGGAGTAAAATTGTCTTCAGTGATGAGTACTGCTTCCAACCAAGCCCTGATGATTAGGAAAGACATGTATGGGGACATGCCAGACAGTGGTGGAATACCAAACTAACTGTCACCCATCATTTGCCCTGATGGCCTGATAACTGTGAGCGATGGTCTGGGGGTCCGTTTCATTTCATAGCAGGACCTCTGTGATTGTCATCTGCAGCATTCTTACAGCATAGTGGTACATCAACAACATTCTATGCCCTGATTTATTGTGCTTAATAGTAAGCCACCCTATACTTACATTTCAGTATTTTAATTGCCACTTGCACATCACAAGAGTTCTATCACTTGTCTTCGTGCTTGCCAAGCACTACCTTAGCCAGCGAGGTTGCTGGATGTCTACCCAATTGAGGATGTTTGGAGCATTATGGGCAGCCCCCCCCCCCCCCCCCCCCCCCAAGACATCTTGGGATTTTGGCAGTCTAATGCACCACTTGGGCAGAAGGCAGAATCTGTCATGATATCTGTCGGGAAAGGGGGGGGGGGGGGGGGGAACTGAAACACCCAGTGTATTTTTCACATCTAAATACTATGTGATTGAGTTTCTCCCATCAATTCATTCATTTTCTCCATCTCCTATTTCAACATAATATCACAAATCCGCCTCCGTGCCAGCTATCAATTCAATATGAGTCACTCAGTCCCATGTACAACTTACAGTTGGCTCCACTAGCCACTAGTCTATGGGCCACACATAGGATTGATACTGCCAGGGTCTGAACAGATGCCATCTGGCTGGGGACTCCTGCAGGCTGACTGCAACTGATTCTGAGGAGTCTCTGGTTTACATTCCATATCTGGGTACCTCCAACACCTGATATACTGCCGGACCACTAACGTATCACTCTAAATTGATGTCTCATGTTCAGGGAACCATATGTCTTGACTCTATGCTGTTATAGGCCGTGTCTGCCAGTGCCTGTCACTAGCTGCCAGCATGTCCCATGAAGGATCAATTATGTCTCAGATTACAGCAAAAGACCACTGCACCACTGTGCTTTGTTGACTGGAGCAACTACCATTGCCATACACTGCTGTATGTTTATCAGGGTGTGCACTGCTGCCCAGGGTCAGTGACACTGCCATAACACCATCCACACCAGCTGTATGGCTTCTACTGAAAAAAATATGTTGTTGATACCGTTCTTCTTTCAATTCCATGAAAGCCCTGAGGCTGGTTCTTCTCACAACAGCCAAGCCAACTGTCCTTGCATGACTTCCCGACATTTTATGGTGTCAATAATGCTCACGCCACCCTGGCACTACAATGTCTGGTGTCAGAAGTGACCAGTGGATCTGCATTCATCATCATCCATGCAGCATGGTAATTACATTGTCTTTTTCAGCTGTGCTTCTTTCAAGCAGGGTTTTACTAAATGCAGGGTTTTACTAAATGGATTAAAGGATGACCATTTTAAAAATAAAACTGGGTTAAGACAAGAAGATGGTTTGTCCCTCCTTCTCTTCAATATAGCTTTAGAAACAATTGTGAGGAAACTCAAACTGGTACCTGCTGGGATCCTCCAAGAAAGCGAAATTAACGTGTTAGCATATGCAGATGACATAGTGCTCATTGGAAATAGTGAAGTAGACATTGGGCAATTATTTGTGGAGGTTGCAACAGAAGCATAAAGACCTGGCCTGAAAGAAAAAGATGAGAAAATGAAATACATGATGGTTCACAGATGTAGAGATCAATGGGATAACCAATCACATTAATAGTTGAACACAAATTCGAGCATGTTGAACAGTTCAAATTTCTGGGATCAGTGATAGATGAACAAAATCAGAGACAGATAGAAATAAAAGTGAGACTGCAAAATGCAATACAAGCCTATTATGCAATACAAAATCTCTTAGGGTCCAAACTACTGACTAGGAAAACTAAAATAAAGTTATATAATACAATCATCAGACCAGTTCTAATCTATAAGCAGAAACTTGAAGCCTATTGAAAACAGAACACCACCATTTACAAGTATTTGATACTAAAGTTAATAGAAAAATCTTTGGTCCATACTATGACAATGAATCACAATGCTGGAAGAGAAGACACAACACAGAAATTCACGAGCTATCACAACAACCAATGATAGTAAACATAATAAATGCTATAAGACTGAAATGGGCTGGACATCTGATGAGAATGAAAGAAGATCAAATCATGTTAAGAATATTCAGGGAGAAGCCATAAGGCAAAAGACCAAGGGGGAGACCCAGGAGTACTTGGCACATTGAAATTGATTGCATATGTGAAATATTGGGAATAAATAACTGGCAAGAGGCAGCACAAGACAGGAGCATTTGGATGAATCATATGAGATTGGCACTGAAGCTTTGAGTCCCTAAGAAGCCTACTACTACTACTACTGCTACTACTACTACTTTCAAGTATTCATGATATCAGGTGAGTCAAATTGACAAACTGGGTTTAAAGTGAGACTCTCAAATTTTAGTTCAGCAGTAGATGAGTTGATGCATTGATGAATTCAAGGGTAATACAAAAGAGATATATGAGTATACTGGCGTGTTCCCTGTGAGCTGCATGCTGATATATAAGGAGTTTGTTCTAAATGTAGAGGCTATGGCCATTATACCAGGAAATGTTATGAGTGTGCACATGATTGGTCATCAGTTACAAAGAGTAAATGATACAGTTGTTATAGCATACAGAAGACGTTATGGCATTGTCCTATTGTGTTTTGTCCTGATGCGTTACATAGCTGATACTTTATACGGAATGAATCGGAGACACAAATAGTTACCACTCAGAAAGCAGGTCAGACATTATTAGATCAAGTAGCTCAAGCAATAGCAGATAATACAGCCAAACTGCTTGTTGACTTTGGCAATGCCATTCATTTGTGCTGACAAAACAGCAGAATAACATCTAACAAACATTGGTCATAAAACCTGAGACAGAAACCAACAGACAGTTTGTCAACAAGTGACCATCAAAGTTTCAATAATTTTGTAATTAACAGATAGTTGCATAGGCTTAACTGCCCATTAACTATAGGAAGACAGATCCTCACTCAGTTGTTTGGCACCTATCCTAGGTGCTAGTACTGCTAGCCTAGTTGATCCTTTTTTGACCAAGGTAGGAGAGAATGATTTTGCATTTGTGGATAACATGTTGATAGCTGCAAAGCTGAGTTGTTGTGCACATGACCAGTTGTTGTAAATGGGCAAATTATGTTTAATGGGAGCTGCAAAGACATGTATAAGGTACCTTGAAAACCTGAGGAATGTGCAAACATTTAATGTACTGGAGGAAGGCTTAGTTTAATGGTATCGAAGACAGAATAGTTTAGGTACTATAAGTAGCAGTTAAACGGTGTGTCTTAGAAACAAGGCTAAACCATCAAAAGTTTTGTGGCTAGAATAAGAAAAGTAAATGTTAATACCTATGAGTTAATGGACAATGAAGCAGGAATAAGGTTCTTCTGCAAGAAGCAGAGCAAAAGACATCTGATGCATTTTCATGAGGATTATTACCTACCATGTCTAGGAAAATATGAAGGGATTCCTGAAGAATTTAGCTAAAGCAATAGGCACAGCAATGGCTTTACAAAAAATAGATGCGGTAACTGAAGTTAATGCAGGAGAACTATTTTTTGCTACTGACATCAAGTCAAGTGTAACCATTGTGGATGTTCAGGCCACATATGGCAGGATTCTCATCAGTCATAAGGTAGGAAATGTGGGATAGCTGGAATCAAGGAGAGAGCTGTAGACAAAGTAAAGTGCATATTAAGAAGGTATGTAATGAGAATAACCAGCTATTAAATGGCAATGAAAGTCATAAGGCCACCAAACAGTGCTCACAGTGGATTTTAGCACAATGAAAACGCATTCAGAAGCAGAAACTTGCTTCAGTGGAAGGAACATAAGTTTTTACTAGACACAGGTGTGCTCATATCTGCAACATGTTTGGACCTCATGAGAAAGAGGTAGTTAAATCATCCACAGTATAAGTAATTTGGAGTTGGGGGTAATGATGTGCATTTAATATGTTCAGTGATATTAAGTTTTCAGGTGGAGGAAAGCAGTTCCAGGAATGTATGGAAGGTTTGCCTCATATAGGTGATGGTTACTGTGCAATCTAGGGCCTAGATTTCCTTTGTAATTACTCCATGATCTTGGGCTAAGATTTCCTTCATAAGCATCATGCTAAAACTGTCATTGACAATCTGTTTTAGGACTTGTTAGGGTATTGTTCCATCTGGGGAAAAGAGTTGTCAGTGATGTTTTGCCACAAGGCTTAACTCTCCTGAAAGCCAAACCAATTAAGCTGCATGCAAGAACACTAACAATCAATTAGTGTGATTACAGACAGTAGATCACATCATGGCAGAGTGGACGAAAGCAAAGCAACTAATAAGGAGTGTAAACTATTTGCAACACAGCCACGGTTCATCATACATGATAGTGTATTATGTAAGATGATTATGTTTGGGTCATGTACTGTGCAGGATGAAGTTTTAAGACAGGCACATGATCATGTATTATATAAGTACATGGTAAAAGACCCCCAAGTTATTGTAAAATTAAGATTTATTAAAAAAAATTAAACACCAATTGATCATAAGCATTGGCAAGATGTTAATTATGAATGCGCGGTAAAAATTATATATATATATAAACAAAGGTGATGTAACTTACCAAGCGAAAGCATTGGCATTTTGATAGACACACAAACAAACACAAACATACACACAAAATTCAAGCTTTCGCAACCAACGGTTGCTTCATCAGGAAAGAGGGAAGGAGAGGGAAAGACGAAAGAATGTGGGTTTTAAGGGAGAGGGTAAGGAGTCATTCCAATCCCGGTAGCGGAAAGACTTACCTTATGGGGAAAAAAGGACAGGTATACACTCGCACACACACACACATATCCATCCACACATATACAGACACAAGCAGACATTTTTAAAGGCAAAGAGTTTGGGCAGAGGTGTCAGTCAAGGTGGAAGTACAGAACAAAGATGTTGTTGAATGACAGGTGAGGTATGAGCAGCGTCAACTTGAAATTAGCGGAGGTTGAGGCCTGGTGGGTAGCAGGAAGAGAGCATATACTGAAGGGCAAGTTCCCATCTCCGGAGTTCTGACAGGTTGGTGTTAGTGGGAAGTATCCAGATAACCCGGACGGTGTAACACTGTGCCAAGATGTGCTGGCTGTGTA
Organism: Schistocerca serialis cubense; assembly: GCF_023864345.2. Lineage (NCBI taxonomy): Eukaryota > Metazoa > Arthropoda > Insecta > Orthoptera > Acrididae > Schistocerca > Schistocerca serialis. The sequence goes on along the minus strand of NC_064644.1, from coordinate 312,546,698 downwards.
CCAAGGCATGTTGAGCCATAGGGTGATCCTCATTACCAACAAACACTGTCTGCCTGTGTCCATTCATGAGAATGGACAGTTTGTTGCTGGTCATTCCCACATAGAAAGCTTCACAGTGTAGGCAGGTCAGTTGGTAAATCACGTGGGTGCTTTCAAACATGGCGCTGCCTTTGATCGTGTACACCTTCCGGGTTACAGGACTGGATTAGGTGGTGGTGGGAGGGTGCATGGGACAGGTTTTACACCGGGGGCAGTTACAAGGGTAGGAGCCAGAGGGTAGGGATGGTGGTTTGGGGATTTCATAGGGATGAACCAAGAGGTTACGAAGGTTAGGTGGACGGCGGAAAGACACTCTTGGTGGAGTGGGGAGAATTTCATGAAGGATTGATCTCATTTCAGGGCAGGATTTGAGGAAGTTGTATCCCTGCTGGAGAGCCACATTCAGAGTCTGATCCAGTCCCGGAAAGTATCCTGTCACAAGTGGGGCACTTTTGGGGTTCTTCTGTGGGAGGTTCTGGGTTTGAGGGGATGATGAAGTGGCTCTGGTAGTTTGCTTCTGTACCAGGTCGGGAGGGTAGTTGCGGGATGCGAAAGGTGTTTTCAGGTTGTTGGTGTAATGGTTCAGGGATTCCAGACTGGAGCAGATTCGTTTGCCACGAAGACCTAGGCTGTAGGGAAGGGACCGTTTGATGTGGAATGGGTGGCAGCTGTCATAATGGAGGTACTGTTGCTTGTTGGTGGGTTGGATGTGGACGGATGTGTGAAGCTGGCCATTGGACAGATGGAGATCAACGGCAAGGAAAGTGGCATGGGATTTGGAGTAGGACCAGGTGAATTTGATGGAACCAAAGGAGTTGAGGTTGGAGGGGAAATTCTGGAGTTCTTCTTCACTGTGAGACAGATCATGAAGATGTCATCAATAAATCTGTACCAAACTCTGGGTTGGCAGGCCTGGGTAACCAAGAAGGCTTCCTCTAAGCAACCCATAAATAGGTTGGCGTACGAGGGGGCCATCCTCGTACCCATGGCTGTTCCCTTCAATTGTTGGTATGTCTGGCCTTTGAAAGTGAAGAAGTTGTGAGTCAGGATGAAGCTGGCTAAGGTAATGAGGACAGAGGTTTTAGGTAGGGTGGCAGGTGATTGGCGTGAAAGGAAGTGCTCCATCGCAGCGAGGCCCTGGACATGCGGAATATTTGTGTATAAGGAAGTGGCATCAATGGTTACAAGGATGGTTTCCGGGGATAACAGATTGGGTAAGGATTCCAGGCATTCGTGAAAGTGGTTGGTGTCTTTGATGAAGGATGGGAGACTGCATGTAATGGGTTGAAGGTGTTCATCTACGTAGGCATACATTCTGTGGGGGCTTGGTAACCAGTTACAATGGGGCGGCCGGGATGATTGGGTTTGTGAATTTTAGGAAGTAGGTAGAAGGTAGTGGTGCGGGGTGTCAGTGGGGTCAGGAAGTTGATGGAGTCAGGTGAAAGGTTTTGTAGGGGCGGCAACACAACCACCTAACCTTTGTGCACATCGTTGTTTACCAACCCAAGTTCACCACAGGATCAACATAGCTCAGCTTTAACCAACACTTTTCGACTTTTTTCACATCAGATTTCCAGTTGCTTTCTAGTTCACCTTTATCTCTCCCCATATATTTTTATCTTTCATTTTCATTTCAGCCTCATGTTACACTTTCACCCTCACAACATCCCCACAATGACCCCATTAAGTTTTATTTACATTCCCTCTGCAAACATGCCTTCGCCCTAGCCAGATTACGCTCCCATATTTTATGTACTCAGGCTTGTCTGTCATTTGGCATTATCCCCAAAGGCCTCACACTTAAAGTTCCCATCTCTGGCTGTAACCCTTCTTTCCATCAGTCCCTATACCAGTTGCAAACTGAACAGTCCATTGCCCTCACCCACCTAATCCTTCACCTACACATCAACTCAGCCAATGAACACACCCATCAACTCCTATCCTTAATAAAAGTCCTCCATCTTTCCTCTCCCACATCCACACCGGCTGTCCAGAGCATCCTCCTACAGGCCAACCGCAAATTAGAACAGCATGCCACACTCCATCTCAAAAAACTATCCAATCTCCTGGTTTCCCACCTCCAGAAAGGCAACTCACTCACCCTCCACAGCCTTTCCAGCAAACCTCAACCTCCTCTCATTGCACACAGACCCAGTCTCTCCCATCTACTCAATCTCCCACTTCCAGCTCCACTCCCCCCCAAACCTCAAAATTCTAATCAACACAATCTGGAACCACAACACCCTAATTCAGTAGTTAACCTTTCCTCCAAACCTCTCTCCCAATCCGAAACCTCTGTCCTATCCAAAGGCCTCACCTTCAGCCCTACTCCCAGATTCAACCAAACAGCCCTTGCCAAAGGGCACACTATCCAAATTGAACCCTGCCTGGAACAGTTCCGTCCTCCGTCACAGCGGGACCCACCCACTCTTCCTCAAAATCACCCTCTCCAAACCTTCCAGGAATTTCTGACTTCCAGCCTTGCCTCTCAATCCTTCTTAAAAAACCTTAATGCTACTCCCAACATCACCACTGCTGAAGCCCAGGCTATCTATGATCTGAAGGCTGACCGATCCATCGTCATTCTTCCGGCGGACAAGGGTTCCACGACCGTGATACTTGATCGTCGGGAGCATGTGGCTGAGGGACTGAGTCAGCTTTCAGACAACAGCACATACAAAATTTGCCAAGGTAATCCCATTCCTGGTGTCCAGGCAGAGCTTCAAGGAATCCTCAGAACCTTAGGCCCCCTACAAAACCTTTCACCTGACTCCATCAACCTCCTGACCCCACTGACAACCCGCACCCCTACCTTCTACCTACTTCCTAAAATTCACAAACCCAATCATCACGGCCCCATTGTAGCTGGTTACCATGCCCCCACAGAACGTATCTCTGCCTACGGAGATCAACACCTTCAACCCATTACATGCAGTCTCCCATGCTTCAATGCTTCATCAAAGACACCAACCACTTTCACGAACGCCTGGAATCCTTACCCAATCTGTTACCCCCGGAAACCATCCTTGTAACCATTGATGCCACTTCCTTATACACAAATATTCCGCATGTCCAGGGCCTCGCTGCGATGGAGCACTTCCTTTCACACCGATCACCTGCCACCCTACCGAAAACCTCTGTCCTCATTACCTTAGCCAGCTTCATCCTGACTCACAACTTCTTCACTTTCAAAGGCCAGACATACCAACAATTGAAGGGAACAGCCATGGGTACGAGGATGGCCCCCTCGTATGCTAACCTATTTATGGGTTGCTTAGAGGAAGCCTTCTTGGTTACCCAGGCCTGCCAACCCAGAGTTTGGTACAGATTTATTGATGACATCTTCATGATCTGTCTCACAGTGAAGAAGAACTCCAGAATTTCCACTCCAACCTCAACTCCTTTGGTTCCATCAGATTCACCTGGTCCTACTCCAAATCCCATGCCACTTTTGTTGCCGTTGACCTCCATCTGTCCAACGGCCAGCTTCACACATCCGTCCACATCCAACCCACTAACAAGCAACAGTACCTCCATTATGACAGCTGCCACCCATTCCACATCAAACGGTCCCTTCCCTACAGCCTAGGTCTTCGTGGCAAACGAATCTGCTCCAGTCTGGAATCCCTGAACCATTACACCAACAACCTGAAAACACCTTTCGCATCCCGCAACTACCCTCCCGACCTGGTACAGAAGGAAATTACCAGAACCACTTCATCATCCCCTCAAACCCAGAACCTCCCACAGAAGAACCCCAAAAGTGCCCCACTTGTGACAGGATACTTTCCGGGACTGGATCAGACTCTGAGTGTGGTTCTCCAGCAGGGATACGACTTCCTCAAATCCTGCCCTGAAATGAGATCAATCCTTCATGAAACCTCCCCACTCCACCAAGAGTGTCTTTCCACCGTCCATCTAACCTTCGTAACCTCTTGGTTCATCCCTATGAAATCCCCAAACCACCTTCCCTACCCTCTGGCTCCTACCCTTGTAACTGCCCCCAGTGTAAAACCTGTCCCATGCACCCTCCCACCACCACCTGCTCCAGTCCTGTAACCCGGAAGGTGTACACGATCAAAGGCAGAGCCATGTGGGAAAGCACCCACGTGATTTACCAACTGACCTGCCTACACTGTGAAGCTTTCTATGTGGGAATGACCAGCAACAAACTGTCCATTCGCATGAATGGACACAGGCAGACAGTGTTTGTTGGTAATGAGGATCACCCTGTGGCTAAACATGCCTTAGTGCATGGCCAGCACATCTTGGCGCAGTGTTACACCGTCCGGGTTATCTGGATACTTCCCACTAACACCAACCTATCCAAACTCTGGAGATGGGAACTTGCTCTTCAATATATCCTCTCTTCCCGTTATCCACCAGGCCTCAATCTCCGCTAATTTCAAGTTGCCGCTACTCATACCTCACCTGTCATTCAACAACATCTTTGCCTCTGCACTTCTGCCTCGACTGACATGTCTGCCCAAACTCTTTGTCTTTAAAAATGTCTGCTTGTGTCTGTATATGTGTGGATGGATATGTGTGTGTGTGTGCGAGTGTATACCTGTCCTTTTTTCCCCATAAGGTAAGTCTTTCCGCTCCCGGGATTGGAATGACTCCTTACCCTCTCCCTTAAAACCCATATCCTTTCGTCTTTCCCCTCCTTCCCTCTTTCCTGATGAGGCAACAGTTTGTTGTGAAAGCTTGAATTTTGTGTGTATGTTTGTGTTTGTTTGTGTGTCTGTCGACCTGCCAGCACTTTCATTTGGTAAGTTACATCATCTTTGTTTTTTATATATATATATATATATATACAGGATGTTACAAAAAGGTATGGCCAAACTTTCAGGAAACATTCCTCATACACAAAGAAACAAAATATGTTATGTGGACATGTGTCCGGAAACGCTTACTTTCCATGTTAGAGCTCATTTTATTACTTCTCTTCAAATCACATTAATCATGAAATGGAAACACACAGCAACAGAATGTACCAGCGTGACTTCAAACACTTTGTTACAGGAAATGTTCAAAATGTCCTCCGTTAGCGAGGATACATGCATCCACCCTCCGTCGCATGGAATCCCTGATGCGCTGGTGCTGCCCTGGAAAATGGCGTATTGTATCACAGCTGTCCACAATATGAGCACAAAGAGTCTCTACATTTGGTACCGGGGTTGTGTAGACAAGAACTTTCAAATGCCCCCATAAATAAAAAGTCAAGAGGGTTGAGGTCAGGAGAGCATGGAGGCCACAGAACTGGTCCGCGTCTACCAATCCATCGGTCACCGAATCTGTTGTTGAGAAGCGTATGAACACTTCGACTGAAATGTCCAGGAGCTCCATCGTGCATGAACCACATGTTGTGTCATAATTGTAAAGGCACATGTTCTAGCAGCACAGGTAGAGTATCCCGTATGAAATCATGACAACGTCCTCCATTGAGCGTAGGTGGAAGAACATGGGCCCAATCAAGACATCACCAACAATGACTGCCCAAATGTTCACAGAAAATCTGTGTTGATGACGTGATTACACAATTGAGTGCGGATTCTTGTCAGCCCACATATGTTGATTGTGAAAATTTACAATTTGATCAAGTTGGAATGACGAAACTAAAATGAGCTCTGACAAGGAAATTAAGTGTTTCCGGACACATGTCCACGTAACATCTTTTCTTTATTTGTGTGTGAGGAATGTTTCCTGAAAGTTTGGCTGTACCTTTTAGTAACACCCTGTATATATAAAACCTTCATTCAATTTTTTGTACATGAATTTGTTTTCACACTCTATCTTGGATGTAGAAGTTCTGTTAAGTAGTGTCTGGTGGAGGATGATGGGCTACTAGTATTTTGTATCACACATGTTTGAAATAAGAAAGAAATTTGATACCAGTATTAAGTATTTCTTATTGAAGTGGAGTGAAACCAAGTAAGGAGAATTTTCTTAATTATGACGAGCACCGGTGTTCTTGGAATCTGCTGCCTCCAGCCACAATTGAAGAAGTAAGAAACTAAGTCCGGTAGCCTAAAAATTCATATAAGCACAGAATACTGTATTTCTAATAATGCAATTGCGTTATATCAGTTTAAAAAGTGTTTTCCTGTGCATATTAATAATATTTAGTAATATTTATTTATTTTTTATCACAGCACAATTGTTGAGCTGTGTGCCAGGTTGTGAGTAGGGTTTGTTAATTATTGTTATAGTAAGAAATTTCTATGACATTCTTATTGGTCATAAAAACTAATTGTCTGTATTTTATGTTTGCATGAACCACGACGGGGAGCAAGTAATGCAAAAAGGCAAAACTGAGGAGAAAATTTTTGAAAGGAATATGAATTGGACCCAGGTCATGTAAAATTTTGCATAGTAAGCTGTTTTGTTTGACACAGCAAAGGTAAGATGGCTACGCAAGTTTGTTTGCATGGTTACACTTGGTAGTGCCTCTTTTGATGTATATAGAAACCTTTTCCTCATTATTCCCTTCCTTGAATTTTATTTGCAAGAAATTTACAGGAATTTTCAGTGTGATGCATATAGAGAGAAAAACATAAATAAAACAAACATAAATAAACAAACAATAGTTTGAATATCATAACATATGTAAAACAGGCTTAGACATTATGTAAATTACATTTATCAAGTGTAAAAACTAGCGTATGAAAATTTAACATTTTTGTGAAAATTTTATTTTTTGCATAGTCATATAACATGGATGAAAAATATATGCCCATTGTTGATAGTGATAGCAAAAACTCAATCAGTCAAGATGGCGTAGAATTGAGTGATCAAAAAATTGAAGTAAATGCACTATGCATGCCTACTGCAGAAAGTTTAAGCAGATCAGAGATGAGTGTCGCAGGTGTGTCAGATGATAGCGACGCTCCACAGCAGAATAGCCTTGATGACACAATGTTTACAATTGGTGAGACAATGTCACGAATCTCCCAGAGTGACATGCCGCTCATGAATGAAATATTGGAGAGTGATTCCAATATGATTTTTGACAACATGCTACAAACACCACTTGTTCACATCACAAATATTAAGTTAGAAAGTACAACTGATGGTAATCATAGTAGTACAAATGAAGCACTACTATGGCAGTTATTATCTAACACAAACATGAAATTCGATAATGTAAATACGAAATTTGATGATATGAAACACAATATGAACACCAATTTCTGTGATATGAAACAAGATACGACTACCAAAATTGATAAGTTGATACAGAATCTGAACACTGTCACACAAGATATGAACACAGTAAAAAAGCAAAAAAACACTGTTACACAAGAGCTAAATACAATGAAGCAAGAACAGAAACAAGTATTCAAGGATTTACAAGACACAGTCTCACAGAAATTCGATGACTTAGCCAAATATCTTTGAATTGAAACTGACAAAAAATTGAATGATATGAAAAAACAGGTAAAGCATGAAGCACTTTCTGAAGTTAACAGTAACATTACAGAGCTAAAACAGAAGATAGATTCTTTTAACGACCATCATGATCAAGTAGAGCAACAGATAAAGAAAATCACAGATGCAAACACAAACATTGAAGCCACACAAAATCATTTGGTTTCAACAATAAAAAAAGTAATCACTGTTGTTAAGAAACTAAACAGAGACTATGAAGGGTTACCTCTAACTGTAGAAGAGCTTACTTTAAGGGTAGCAACATTAGAAGCTGATTCAGCATGTGCTAAGAAGGAGAGAGAGAAGATCAATGAAAATCTGAGTGATATTATTAGTCAAGCTGAAGCAGGTACATTAGATAATGGTAATACCATTGCAGAGAAATTTCTAATTGATTGCAAGTTATACACAGATGTAGTAGAAAAGGCTATTCAGAAAAAAGAAAATGAAATGGTGAACAAGGTAAACATCAATGAACAAGTTGCAGAAAATATGATCTGCAATCTTTTAGAAGAAAATATTACTGGATCTTGAAATATGTATGTAAATAACACATGGGCTAAAGTGAACAAACCACAACCTGTTGGTATTTATCCACAAATTGCCAAGAGTCCCACAGCAGGTACCAGTGACAGTTGTAGAATGCAAAATGTAAACGTACCCACAATTCCAATACCTGAGCAATTAACAAGCACAATTACAGGTAACTACAATAACCACATAAATATGACCAAAAATGGCATGTGTCTGTCAACTATTTTTGCAGATGAAGGTTTGCTGAGACATCGACAGTCTCCTACATTCACTACCAAGGGTAAAACAATGAATCCCATAGTGTTTGTGAGTTTTGTCATGTATTTCCACGCAACTGGATGGAAGCATGAAAAATCAGATTTGTCGTGGGATGTACGCAAGGTGCAGTTCTTTTATGGGCAACTGAAGTGGCCGAACATTGCAGCACTTATATCAAATTTGAACGAGCTTTCCTCGACAAATACTGGTCTGAGGTGGTGCAAGAAAGTCTCAGATGAGAGGTTTTCAACCCTGCGCTGTTCAGTGGCAAATATGGTAGCCTACATGGATACTTTGAAAAATACCTGAACAAGACTTGCTACTGGATGAACCAAATATCACAGGTAGACGTGTTAAAAATTTTGAAAAGTCATTTACCATCACACATTAGAGAAAAATTAGTCACAATGCCAGAGCATGACGCTGAATATTTTCTATCAGTGCTTGATTCTATTGACTTAATCTATGAAGAAAGACCCTTATCCAATATAGCAACAGAAAATCAGGCACAACAACAACGTAGTTATGTAAATCAGTCAATAAAACATGATCTAAAAACAGAGCAAGGATGGTACACACAACAGCAAAGTTACATACCCTGAGGTAATGAGTACGGTAACAGGAACAGAAAAAACAAATGATTTAAAAGGAATTTTCAAAACAAAAGGGGTAATTTCATTGCACGAGTGAATTACAATTCACCATCACAAGGCCCTATGCCAAACATGAGACAGTCAGCTGCAGCAGTGGCTGACATGCGGCAACAATGCCATGTCTTACGCTGTACTGCAGCCGACCTTTGGGTAGCAAAATAGCTGCACAACAGCTAACGACACAAATTGGCGAGGTACACACAAAGTGCAACTAACTGAAATTACTCCAAGTAATGAATTAAGTTACACTGCACTGTCAGAAAACATCAACTGGTTGTAGTTAAGCACCAGGCTATTGACCTCTCAGGTAGTGGGGGCAAAGCAAAACTATGGTTTGACAAACAAGGTGACATCAAGGATGATTTGTATCAGCATGAGTTAAATACAATAGATAAAGTCCTGGAAGAATAAATACAAGCAATCATTAAGGTGAAAATATTTAATATTGACACACAGTTAATTTTAGATACAGGTTCAACTACCAACCTAATGTCAAATGCATTTTTTTGTGAATTGAAGAAGGGAGGCAAATTTCCAACATTTCTTATACAAAATTGCAAGGCACAAACTGCTGCTGACAGTAAGACTAAATTAGTTAAGCATCAGGCACTTATTGCATTAGAAATTGAACATTTTACAGTGAAGTGCAACTTTCTTATAATTGACAACTTATAGCTAATTGTCTTATTGACATGGGCATGTTTAGAACATACAAAACACAGACTGACATAGGTAATGGTAAATGCCACTTTTATGTAAAGGATCAGATTTTTTCTATTGATTTAGTCAAAACACCTGATGAAAGTAACAAAAAAAATAGAGTCAAAAGTAATAGTGCAATATTAATTTCCAGCTGTAGATTTCACAAACAAATCTGATACTGAACAAGAAACTAACACTGAGATTAGTTACAAAATGGTAGAGCAGGAACTAAGTGAATCACAGGTACTAAATGATATGCAATGACAAGAACTTTCTAACTTGTTATTTAAGTATTCAAATGTTTTCAGTAGGGAGCCAGGAGTAATCAAAGACTATGAATATAAATTTGAAGTCTATCCCATGAGACATTTTGTGCAATATCGTATCCTATTCCATGGGCAAAACGAGAGGCAGTAAGGGAAGATATCAATCATATGATTAAATGGGGAATTATACAACCTCCATTGTCACCCTATTGTAGACCAATATTACCAGTAAGTAAACCAAAGGGTTCTGTAAGATTAGTTCTCAATGCTAGAGGTATCTATAAGATTATAGTGCCAGTATGCATAAGACCAGACAACTTGGACAAACAGCTTCTGAAGTTTTGCAATACAAAATATTTCATTACACTCCATCTCAAGTGACCTACTGGAAAATAAAGCTCCAGGAAGAAAGTAAAAAATATACAGCATTTGTTTGTCGTGGCAGAAGTTACGATTTCCGTGTTCTACCTTTTGGACTGAACATTAGCGCAGGAGTGTTTAGATCTGCATTGGACAAGGTTTTGGGACCAGAATTGCTTAGCAAAGTCACTGTTTATGTAGACAACATGCTAATAGCCACATCCACTTGGTTAGAACATATTAGGCTCATTGAACAGGGGCTTCAATGATTTGCAGTTTACAGAGTAACAGCCAATTTTAAAAATGTCTAGTTTTGGAAAGGAGCAAGTCAAATTTTTTGGACATGATGCCGAGCAAGATGCACAAATCAAAACGTTATTAATGCAAGGTACAACACAATGGTCTGATTACCATAAGTTTTGTAAGCAAAGGAAAGTCATGCAAAACATTAAGCAGGATGAAGGTGGAAAGGTAAATAAATGGTATCTGGAGTACAAGGGCATTTTCTTTCATGGGAAACATGAAAATTCTGATCAGTGGTGTGCGTGCATTCCTGAAGATTATATTGACAAATTTATAAGACACACACATGAAGTATGGGGACATTATGGAGCAGGCAAATGTACTGAAAAAATTGCAACACTTTGTTATTTTCCAAATTTGAGAAGACGAGTCCTACAGGTATGAAGAAAGTGTGCAATATGTCAAAAGTCAAAACAGTCCATTGTGTCAAAGTATACTGAGCTATACCCAATACTCACAAAACACCCTCTGGATATAGTATCCCTGGACATAGCTGGTCCATATCCAAGAAGTAAAGGAGGAGTAAGATACGCATAGCACTATATGATATTTTCTCAAAAGATATCAAAATGTATGCCACTGAAAATGCAACAGCCACAAATATCAGAAAAAGAATTGAGGGAGACTATTTGAGAAGAGTAGGTAAACCAAAGGTACTAGTAACTGATAATGCTTCATATTTCATTGGGCCAAAGTGGAAACAATTTATGATCTCGCAGGGCATGAAGCATATATTAGTCAGCCTTTTTCACCCAGAAGCATGCCCAGTAGAATGAGTCTTTGCAGAATTTAACTGGTTTATTAGGACATACACCACTCACAAACACACCCCATGGGTAGAGTATGTAACCCTCTTCATGCAAGTTGTCAATAGCATTCCACATTCTTCAACAGGTTTCACACCTAATGAATTGATGTTCTGGACAAAACAAACAAATTTGTGGGAGTTGCCCATACCAAGGGTACCCACTACAGAAATGACACTACAAGACAAAATCAAACAAGCCATGGTTACACTAGAAAACAGGGCCAAGTATATAAAGAAAATTTATAATAAGAAACTGAAATGTGTTACGCAATTTTTTGAAAGGCAACAAGTCCTCTCACAGATGCACCCTAAATTTACAAAAATTGACAAACTGAATAAGAAGTGGCAGTTACTCTATTCAGGACCATACATAATTTACAAAATACCATAGCCTGGGATCTACAGGTTAGTTTATGAGAAAACAGGAAGAGACAAGGGTCTCCACCCCCACAAAGACATAAAAGCTTCATAGAACGATGAAGCTAGGTAGCTTTTTTTTTTTATACCACAAGATAATTTAGATAGTGTACATAACTCTAAGTCTAATTTTTCTTCTGGAGAGTATTTTAAGATAGAGTAGTGAGTGTATGCGTAAGTAATTCTTCTGATTTGTACACGTACGCGTAAAATTAACAGCAAAGAGAAGTAACACACCACTTCATGCAAAGCGAAAGTATAAACAAAATTAGGTTATGGCTCAGCTGTCCACATCCAACAATAAGTGCTGACATCAGTAGTAGGAGATGAGACATTGACTGGCACGCATGCGCGACAGGCTGACAGAAG